>NC_063238.1:927500-1022500 GCF_020740725.1 Corvus hawaiiensis | reverse complement strand
GTGTTTTGGACAATGTTCTCAGGCATGAGGTGAGATTTCTGGGGATGTCCTATGCAGGACAAGGAGCTGGACTTTGATGATCCTTGTGGGTCCCTTCCAGGGCAGGACATTCTGTGATTCCATGATACTGGAAACCCATATAAAAATAGGCAGTTATGTGTGTACAAGGTGCAAGGATGTCTAGAATTTTGTGTAGCTGGAATTAAGTTCCTAGTTTAGACCTCAGGTGAAAGAACCCTTTTCCCAAACTGTGTTGTGGAACAAATATGACTGTCTTTGTTGTAATGAGTTGTAGAAGGAGAGTTTCTCAGATAAATGAGGCTTCAGCCAATTAGGGCTGTAAAAATAAAAAACCTGTTCTGGAGTGAATTAAAAGTTTGGTTATTGTACATGAAACACTGGTATGATGTGCTCTCACTGTTCTATCTTATGTAAAATTCAAGTCACTTCATTCTGAACGTTTGAGAGTACCTGCTTCTAATTTTGGTCCACTTTCTGACAAAGCAAACCCTAAATCTGGTGGAATCAGCCTTCATGAATCTACCTTGCTGTAAGGAATCCTAGGGTTACAGAGTTAAATCATAGCTGCTCCTGTGTTATTACCAAGCCTAGCTGTGAAGAATTGTCTGGAACAGAATGTGGAGAAGGTGGGACCTAGACTCAAGTGATGTTACACTTTTTCAGACTTCCGACCACCTGAGGCAGTTCCACTAAAGCCATGTTCTGTGATTAACCCGTCTCAATATAGTTCCACAATTAAGCAAAGCACAGATTGATGGTATCTCAATTCCTGTTATGCCCATATAAACTTCAGTTTGCAGAAGCAAAGTTTTTCATTTGAAAGTTCTTTTAGCTCTGGAATTAAAATTCGTAGCTGTCCAAAGACAGAAGACTGAATCATTAAATCAGTTCAGTCAGTAGGGCTTTAATCACTGGGATTTCACCAAAACAGTCTAAGCCCTATATTTATATTTTTCCTGCAAAACTTCAAAGCTGCATGCCACCTTTGTATTAAGAACCAGAGACTTTAAGGGTAAAGTGAGGATTCAGCTTTTTTTGGTTCTATCAAAGTATGTCGACCATGTTTGTTCATGAACAGACAAATTATTTTTCATCTGTTTGTAGTTCATTGACTCATTGGTGTATGAAGTGTGTGGTGTATATACTGCAGTAAGGAACTGCAAAACTTTTCAAATACCTTATCAACCTAAACTATTTCCTTATTTCATTTTAGTAGCTTCACGTATATACCAAAGGGGAAAAAATCAGATCAAAAAAAAGAATGATACCTATGTAGCCTGCTTTTTAGCATTTTGTGGAGACTATAAGTATAAATAACCATCAAACTGCCAAATTATGATAATTACCTGTCAGCAAAACATCTTCCTTGATATTAAACCCATTATCTTGATTGTCTGGGATCTAGGAAAATAGGAGACACATTGGTACCACTAGTTTGAGCTGGAGCTTCTTCTTTTTACTCACTTTTCTCAATATAAATTATGTAACAATTGTCAGCTGCAATTGTGTTACTCAAAAATGATTCATTGAATGAGGTTCAACCACTTGTCTTCAGGAAAATGAAAAAATTTCTTAAAAAAGCATCATTTTCAGAAAAAAGGAATGCATCCTGTCTTTCAACAATTGACAAAGTAAAGATGTGGATCATCTGCCCTTTTATTATAAACATTTTAGTTCTACGGCTTTATGCAATTGTTACGATCCGGTTTAAACCCAGAAAAGCAAAGCAAGCTAAGTCTCTGTGCATAAGCCGGAAAGAACTTAGAAGGTTCAAAATATTCCCAGAAACGAGATTAAAACCAAATGAGGTTAGATGTTGTTGCCAAAAAATGGATGTATTTTATTTAATAGTAGAGAGGTAAAGAGAAGGAAAGAGAAAAGAAAGAGAGAAAGAAATGGAAAAAAGAAATGTGCGTGGGCGGTTGGGGGGACAGGGAGAGGTGACAGGGGTTAGGTGGAAGCACATCACCCATCCGAGGGTCCCAACAACGTCTCGTTGCTCCCCTCCATCTGGTCTGTTCGTGGTGAGGGTCCCCCGTCACCTCTGTGGCCACGCCACCACACACTACACCAGGCCGTCACATGCCACCACACCACACTGAAGAGTGCAGAATCCCGTGGATTAATACACACTTTGGGCCGGGTGGGAATGCCCACGTGTCTCCCCTTGCCAGGGGCTGGCTTGACACTGTCCCTTGCAACACTGAGGGTCTGTTGCATCATCTCTGGTGCTCTGGGGCAGGGTCTGGGGACCCCTTTGAGGGGAGCCCCTGTGATGGGCCATGTCACCCCCTCCTGCTGTGGATAAGCTTCCCCCCACCACGGTGAGGACCCCTCAGCTGGGCTCCTCTGCACAGTGGAGGATGGGCAGTCACTGCTCCTCTGACCACAGGCTTTTCCAAGACACCCAGAGCCTCTCCTCCTGCCGCCCTTTGGTGGAGGGTCTGTTCGAGCCTGGCAGCTCATAGCCCTGGGGCTGTGGTCTCCACCTTGGAGATGTTAAGCTTGTGCTCCGTGAATGTCCCCAGCCCTGAGTTGTTACTTTATCTTATCTTCATCAGCAGGCGGTGTAAGGCCTCAGTCAGGGCCCCATTCAGGGTGTGGTAGTCTTCTCTGCAGCTTTTTGTAATACAGTTTCAAAAGTCCTTTAACAAAATGTTTAAGTCATAAACTATAATATTTCAGTCTCTGACAGCAATTGCTTAAACTTTGTATTTTAAATAGCTTGTCTAAATTATTATTTAATTGATTCACAGGGAAATTTGTGGTTTCCAGGAGGCAATGTCTGGCAAGTTGCACAGAGTGCATCAATAACTTGAACCACTAAAAAATTCTTTAGTATATGAATTAAATTCTGACCCCATAGTCAATAGTAAGAGAACTGTGGAAAGCTAATGGCTGTGGCTCACATACTACAGCCAAAAGTAGTATTTAAAAAAGAAAAAAAAAAGAAAAAAGATGAACCTACAATCATATGGTGAAGCAATTTTAGTTACGATCATTTTAAACTATCTGGTTAGGGAATTAAGGATTTGAAGTCTCAACTTCAAAGTGTCTGAACTGGCAATGCATTGATGAATAACTGGGCCACAATTATTCTCTAGAAGATGATTTTGATGACAGCAGAGTCACAGAGTAGTATAGACAGTTGCCTGAGGCAATAAAAAATTGGTAAACAGTCCAGCTAACAACCCAAAAACTTGGTACTGGGACTCATGACAGTGAAATCGTACACACACACACACACACACACACAAACCCATCAGTCTGGGATGTCGTGAGTCTTGTCGTAATTGTATTGAATTGTCTCTTCAAAGAGAAGTTGCTGAAGAATATACAGCATCACTGGAGAAAGAACTACGGTTTAAGTAACTCCTTTAGTATTTAATCACTAAAATAATGAAAATTTAAGATATACCAAAGAAATGCAGCTTTGATAAAACATGAGAGTGAACTGTTAGAGTTTCAAATGGATGTGTACTTAAATTATGTGTTACAAGACTCATAGTGTGTATTAACTCTTACTAGACTCATCAATTAATTTTAAAAAAATACGATTTTTGAGCAAAGATGCCCTTCATTAGGTCACCATTTAGAAGCTGTGCTGAGTCTAAAAGTGAAAATTAGTAGCTAGGCAACAACAGTGCTTCGTTGTGGTCAGTGCATGCCTAAGGTCACAACTGAAGACTTAGTTTATCAGATGGGCTGAAAGAGGAATGAAGTTGTGATTTTTTCTTAATAAATTAATATCACCAGTTTAAGACCTGGAGTTTGTTGTACATACCCCCCAAATTTAGTATATCTAATACAATAAGAATTCTGAGATCTTCTTTATTGAGTTGGAAATACAGAATTATCTCCTACTGCTCCCTGCCATTTTTTATAGTGAGCCAGCAGTGGCTTCAACATAGACGCAAACATCCTGCCATACCACTTCACTTTTTCTACTGGAGAAGAGAGAAGCTGACCCAGAACCTGTTCTAAAGTCCAGCTCAAAAATGGCATCCTGCTAGCCTTCCAAGAAGAGTGCTGTGTGTACAAGACATGGAAAGGAGATATTCAGAGTCTTGGTGGTTGAGATGCAAGCCAGCAGTCTTGTGTCTCCCTTGTCTGTGGAGGAGCAGAGGTTCGCATAAAATGCAAGGCAGACATTTTATGCTCTTTCTATCCATTTTGAACACAAAATAATGTGAGTATTGATTATAGTAGCTAGGAATAACAGGATTTTTAGGACCACATTTTTGAAGAGGTTGCTTGATTAAGTCATACTCAGGAAATTAGGATGTACCTGTTTCTGCAATTCAAATAAGCCCCATAGGAATGCAAGGGGCTATTTCAATGCAATAAATGGCACACACCAGTATACTTGGATTCGATACAAACCAAATTAAACTGGCAGACATGAAGAAAAGAACACAATTCTACAGTTTTATTACTTGATGCTCCTGTCTGTCTCTAAAGAAGGAGGGCAAAACCTCCAGTAAATTCTGTTAATATTCGTTCTTGAGAAATAATAATTTCTATAGGTGAATGATTTATCTGTCATATTATCTAGCACTGCAATGCCAGTGCTAGTAGTTAGATCATAACAAGTTTGTAAGTTGAGACTTTTGTTTGTGACATATGGAATGCATAACTGTCTAGTCATCCACCAGTATTCCGCACTTCCACACTCTTTAAGCATTTGCAGTCAGCCAAATTTTTCTATTATCAAAAATCATTTAACTGCATGATTTACTCAGGTTGATTTCAGTAGCTTAAATTTCCCAGGAAAATGTGTCCCTAAGAGGAATGAGTGGTTAAATTAGCTGAAATAGCACTTTTGAGAAATCGAACAGGTGTGATTTGAATACACATTTTACTTAGATGATAATAGCTGCCCAGACCTATGCTTTGTTAGTAGAAATAGAAATCATTATTTAAATCTTATTGCAATTTGTTTTATTTCCCTTTGTCTCTCTAGCTAGAACATACTATCCCTCTTTGTTAATGTATATTACTTTATTTTTGAGCAATGGTGGTCAAAATATGTCATTATTGTTTGATCATGTTAGAGGGAAAAATATTTGGAAACCACTTTGCATGTTGGCCAGCATAGGGATGATCCAATGCTGGTAAATAGTGTTTTAGTAGGCACATCAGTCTTCAGTAGGTATTGGTACAGACCAGACAAATAAGAATTAAAAAGTTTGCCAGTTTGGAAGTACAGGTGTTTTACACTTCATATAGATAGTAGACAAAGCAAACAAATGGGACAAAGAAGCAGAGGGTATTTTAAAGAAAAGAAAAAAAATCGTTTTTTGCCCAAAATCACAATAGAATCTACAAATTAGTGTCTCAGGAAAGTTTGTGCAATAGATGCAAATTACAATATTTTTCAGGGGCCGTAATCCAATGTGGTTACAATAAGCCAGTTTTGTAAAAGGACCTGCATGTGCAGATTTTGCATGTCAAAGTGTATTTGAACAAAGGTTGGTTGGCACTGGTAAGTCCTTCTCTTAGAATACCATGCTCATAAAAGCACAAGTAGATTCCCCCTCACGCTGATGTAGGTTTTGGTAAGGGATATCACTGGAAGTGGTTTGGTCATACTGCAAGACTTAGGAGATCAGCAAGAATTGGCTTCTATTCTCATAGATCTGAAGATATAGAAGCCAGAAGATTGGTTAGAAGTCTTTTAGTATTTTTCCACTATAATCTGAAAATTCCTGTGGACTTCACCAAGAAAATAATTGTAAACATTCAAATTAGTTCAAAATCCAAGTTTAACCAATATGTACAAAAGACTTTTTCTTGATAAGGATTTATTTTTTATTGTTCATTTTTAACTTGATCTACATTAAGCATCACGATGGTAAAGAAAGTCACCTACAGACTACTTAGGAGGTCAGGTCCATGATACCTATTTCACTGTTTTATCTACCTTTATTTTTTCAGAACATCTTTTGGCTATTGTAGAATAGAAAGGCTGTACTTCCCCTCTCCAAAATCTATGCAACGTTGTTTTCTTCAGCAGAAACTTGTCTTTAAAGTATTTTAAATTTTCTTTTCCCCCATTTCCTTGATGTTTTGCATGTTGTGGTTATCTAGACCTATATTTACTTTATCCTACAGAGATAGTTTAAGGCACAATGAGTTCCCAAAATGGAGCTGAAGGGTTTTACTCTCTTGCAAAGTTCACCATTTGCAGTTACTGTTATGCAGAAACATGTACTATTATTCTTATCATTCCTAAAAGCTTTTCACACTTCAGTTTCCACAAATGCAATTGTTTTTGGTGCAATCAGGTTCAGAAAACCACTGTTGCGTAGTGATTTTCTTCTGCACTGGACAAGGTGATACCTATCTTTTAAAAACATGCTGGATTACAAAATCTGTTACCAGTAAGTGGAAATGTTATATTCGGAATTTTTTAAGGCATTATATTAAAATTTCAGGGATTCTTCAGCTCAGGACATATGCTCAACATGTTTTTTATGTTTATTAAGTTATATATTTCAAATGCAGTAGTGATTTAAACTGTTGCCTGTAACAAGATTTAATCTATCTGAGTTATAAACTTGTAGAGTACCAACTGCCTTAGCAATCTACATTTGCATTCTAAATTTACAATTGTAGAACATGCAATTCTGAACACCAAAACCCTGAATAACAAAATCGTTAGCATTAATTTAATTTAGATATGAAAACTAAATATCACAGAATATTTTCAGATGTCTAAAAACTTTGCCATTCAACTTTGATGAATTTTAAGTATAAAATGAATCAGGTGCAAAACCCCAGAAATTTAAAATTAGTATCCAGTCAAAAAGGATATTTTAGTGCACAAGTTCTAATTAAATTAAATGAAAGTAAATTTCTAATTAAAATAAAAGTTGAGTCAAAAGTAGACATGTTAGTGTTTTCTTACAATATTAAATGTAAACTTGAATTAACTGTTGATTCTTCTGTAACATAATCCTTGGAAGAACTGGCATATGCTCTCAAGAAATCTGTAGACTAACCCACATCTACTTAGTGCTCCTTAACAACTGAAATCTAATAAACTGCATCTGTACTGAATGATAGCAAAATGGTTTTGCCTTGACCCAGTGAATGGTGGTGTGATTTTGCCATTTTGGATACCTTAAATCCAGTTAACGTTCTTTATATCTATGTTTTATTTTTATATATTTTATGTTCCTTATATAGTACTTCTGCAAACAGTTAAAGTTGCCACTTGAGCAAAAAAAATTACCTTCCCTTAGCAATTTAAACACATATATGTCTAGTATCAGACCTGCAAAGAATATTTTAATATAATAATAATCCATAGACTATTTATTAATGCAACAGATATTGTCTTTTGTATATCCATAAAATCTGTGAATTTCCAGGTAAGTTAGACTCTAAAACCTACCTGTATGGTCAAATAAAGCTCCTTATTTTTAACACTGAAAAGTACTTAATGCCAATGTTTTAAAACCACAATACTGTGATTTTTTTCTCATTCTGAATGTCAGAGTATATGTTCATATCCTGTGTTGTGACCTGTTTTCTTTCAAACCTCTTCCAATCTAGAGCTGTTGAAAGTTGTTCCGAATAGCAAATGATGTTACTTGTGTCACGGCCGTTCCAGAATGAAAAGATGAGTGGCCTCCATATGAATGCTGTACTAGTTCAGCCTGGAGGAGACTGAGGGGAGACATCACAGCCATCTGCAGCTTCCTTCCAAGGGCAAGTGGAGACACAGGCACTGACCTCTTCTCTGTGATGACCAGGGACAGGACCCGAGGGAATGGCCTGAAGCTGAGTCATGGGAGGTTTAGGTTGGATATCAGGAAAAGGTTCTTCACCCAGGGGTGTTTGAGCACTGGAACAGGCTCCCCAGGGAAGTGGTCACAGCACTAAGCCTGACAAGAGTTCAAGAAGCATTTGGACAATGACCTCAGGCACACGGTGTGACTCTTGGGGTGTCCTTCTCAGGACCAGGGGTTGGACTCAGTGATCCTTGTGGGTCTCTTCCTACTCAGGATACTCTATGATTCAATAAAAAAAATCTACCATTTTTGACCCTTTAATTCAAATCACTTTTTAAGATGCTTTATTTTATTTTTCATTTTATTAGGTGTTATATTGTATATATGGATACCTGAAATCTAGAGCTCATGTTTGTGGTAATCTTGTTTATGGCAACGTTGTTGATTGGATATAAAACACAGATAACCGTCACCTATTTAATAAAATAATGTTTTCTCGAATAGATCTAAAATTCTACATTCAAATTCTATTGGGAAGAAAATGAAAGGACCTCGCTTTTCTGATTTATTCTGAATTAATTTAAAAGAAATATTTCAAATTTTCAAATAATGATGTGAGATAGAGAGTTGTAACTGACTCTTGTGATGTAAGTAGAGATAAATCCAACTATCTATTGTAACATTCTTCTGTAATTTTTCTACTCTCAATTTATTTTGCGCCCACACATCTCCTACAGATGGTCCAAGAGCACCAGATTCACGGTCAAATTTACAAGGCCAGTACAACATGTGTGCAGTGATGAGGTTTCATGTGGTAGTGCCACTACCGTGCTACCCTTATTCTTGCTCTTGTGATGTAAAAATAATACACACTTTGAAAAAGGTATTTTTGAAGTGTTATTGACCACAGAGTTGTCCATAATATCTTCTCTCATCTTGGCTTTAGAGACTCTGGCTAGGATAATGCTGTCTTCCAAAACAGCGATGAAAACACCTGGCAGATTATTTGTGATTCTAATCAGTTTTTAAACTATTGGCCTTCATTACACAGCCCACAGAGTGCTTGTGGCCCACAACATGTATAATTGTAACCCACCATAAATTAGGAGCTTGGCCTCTATAATTTAGTGTTGCAGAAGCTATTGTTTATCCAAAAGAACATTGTTCTTGTGAAAAGATGAGTTACTTCTAATATGTATACTAATTACTGAAAATTATTGTATGACAATTGGACGTCCTTAGCCAGTCATAACAAAGAAATACTGTCAACTTGTCAGCTCATAAACCTACTCCTTGGAGCTAAAGCACTGGCAGAAAGGAAGCTTATGTTCTGAATAGGGGCTGAGTTTCTCTCAAGCTGTATTTTACTATTCTGTTTCGGTTCCCTTTTCTCATCTGGTGCATTGTGTAGGAAAATGAGAACTTCTGCTAATTTTAAATTATTGGTATAATTGTGTTGAGTAAGTGTTTGAAGATAATAGTTACTGTAATTTATTTCTCTTACAAGCACTATCAGGAAGAATTGAAAAGATTGTCAGCTGTCTCTAATGGCAAATCTTAGAGATTTCTCAGGTTTCATGAATCTCCCTAGCAGCAGAAGATATTTTCAGCTGCAATGGGAATAATTATTAAATACTTCTGCTTTAAGTATGTGTGCATGACCACTCTGTGCTATCACAGATGTGATGAATTACTTCAGAGCACAGATCTGACGTACTTTTTGTGATTGATCAGTCAGGTAGGAGTTTTTGTACTGCATGTCTTACAGATTTGCATATGCAATTAGGATAAAATATCAATTTTAAAATCGAAATTAAAATACTTCCAGTGTGCTGTACAAGGAGTAGCAAAGCTGATTTTTGTCTTCAGCAAAGCGCCTGGAAGGCTTAAGAGGGAATGAGAATCATGTTTAATTTTTGAAAGCTGAATTATGACTTCATTGCTCAGTTTTAAATTGTGCCATTTCTTTACTATGTTAATGCAGTGATGGCCAATATAAGAGAGAGAGTGAGTCAATTGTAGGGAAGGATGCGGCATTCCCAGCCGGTTATGTCCCTAACTATATTAATTTGTGAATGATATACAGAATGCCTGTTGTATCATTGCATGTTCAGCAGCCATGGGGTATGAGGCCTCTGACTTTTTGGCCACCATAGATGCATTTCTGGTGATGAGTTATGAGACTGACAGTGAGGCTGCAGCCATCAGGTCCCTCCATGTCTTCTCCATCCCCACTGTTAAGGACCATGGGAAGCAAGTGTCAGAAAGGTGTCATATTGCCAGAGTACTGCTAAAACATCTTCACAGTTAAGGAGGAGGGTGAGACTCCCCATGCTTAAAATCATATACTCATCCAGGTTTGAATTGACCTCAGAAAGTCTACAGTCCAATTTCCTCCTCAAAAGACGTCATCACTGAATTCAAGCTAATTCTTCTCTGTGGACCTTAGGGGGGCTTTTTTCTACATCGTTATGAATGTCAATTTTTATGTCTTAAAAACTCCAGCCTTCCTTTCTCCTATGCCGCAGGGCAGTGTGCCTTGAGTAGCCTTGAATATAAAACCCCAAGGGCCTTGACTGGATTGGTTAGGTTTTGTTACTTATGTTGTCATATATCTGATTGATTTGGAAGAGCTGAAAACTTTACTTAATTTAGAGTAGCATTGATATTTTGAAGGCTTACTTCAGCATTATAGAGGTACTTGTGTATTATGCCGTGTTCAAGTCCAAAGAAATAAAATTAAAATAATGGGTTCCTGATTATGTTGTTGTTTTTTGATTGCTTGTTTTATTTATGTTTTCTTATTGCTTGGTAAAGTTAAAGGGTATTACTAGTATGAGTCTGCAAGTGTTTTCACAATTTAAAATTTAATTTTTTTTCCTGACTTAATAAACAGTAATGTTAACTATCTGAGGTTTTGGGTATATTGTTTGGTATTTAAAATAATTAGTATTTTGCATTAGCCTTATAGACGACAGATATGTAAAGTAAGACAAACTTGGGAAAGCAAAATAAAATCACAAATAACATTTAGTGGGAAAACCATGAAGGGGAATTGTCTTTAATTAGTTCACAGTTGGAGATTTGTTCATACTGCTTATTTTAGTTAAGTCTTTCATCGAGAAAAAAAGAACTATTTAACTTTTAGAATCCTTGGAGGGAAAGGGTCTTGAAGCACTTACCATACATGTCTCAGACATCTCTTTCAAAGTATTATTACATTCTTTTTGTAGCTACTACCTAAAAATACATAAACTGTTTTGTTTAATATATCAATGTTGCCATTGAAATGGATTTGAATTATTTTCAAAATAGTGCTACGGGAGAGAACTTTAATGTCCATATTTCCCTGCTGTTACATGGAGAAGCAAAGGTCTTTATAGCATTGGAGCCAAACTCTTGTCTTTGCAGTATTTTGGAAGAGATGCATCTCATTCTGCAGATTCTGCCATATCCATCCTTAATATCAGCTCTTAATGCTGCCTTTCCCATCTAACAAATAAAATATTCCTGTATCTAAGCAGACACAGAGACACAGATATTTAGTCAATTAGGAACTTTTAAGTGTAGTATGTGCTGTTGGGATTAATTTTTATATGCTGGAATGTCCAAGAGTTAGTTACTCACAGGTGTAAGTCTCTTCAGTTGTTCAGAAATAATTTTCAGGCTTTCAGTGATGATCATAAGATCATCCTAAGATACGGATTCCACAAGAGTAGAAAATATTTCTAGTGAAGACAAACATTTATCTTGTACATATGGTTCTAGATATGAAGCTCAAACTATCTCAGAAAGAATTTTATTGGTCTTTAGTTTTCCCTTTGCTGCAACCAATTTTGATACTATTTTTGATACAAATGAATATAGAAACATTTTACATAGGAAGGCAAGGTTCAATACTAATATTCTATCTTGACAGCAGTGATAAAAACTGGGAGGCTATGCCTCATTGTTTAGTGACAAAATTAATGACTATTATTATCCATCTTTCTCTTCACCTTTATTTGCATCTACATCTCAAATACTGTGAACTGAAAATTAAAACTTACAAATTAGATATTACACAGAAAGTTGTAACTTTCTAACAAGACCTAGATTGTAATTTTAATGCACTAGACATTTAGCTTGAATTATTTTTGAAGTATCTAAAAGATACGTGAGGTGGGTGGGTAAAACAAAGCAGCACCCACAGCTCTCATGATGTGATAGAGGAGAATTCAACAATCTCGGTTTCAACAGTTATTGACAGCACTAGTTCTATAGATAACCAGAAGTCCATAGTGTCACTGTCCATATGGTTACTAATCAGGAATGATGAACATTTTCACTTCTCGTAACCTGAAAAATTCTAATTTTTTTTTTTTCTAATCTGTACACTGCTGTAAAATTGATCCATTCAAGGATCATGGAATATTCAGAGTTGTAAAGAATCCACAACGACCATCGAGTTCTCCTCTTAGGCCTGCACATGGCACCCCCAAGAATCACACCATGTGCCTGAGAGCATTGTTTGAACCTTTCTTGAACTCTTGCCAGGCTTGGTGCTGTGACCACTTCCCTGGGGAGTGTCTGCCCCTGCTCTTCCCCTCCTGAGGAAGTTGTAGACTGCAATGACATCTCCCCTCAGAGATCTCCCCTCTTCTCCAGGCTGAACAGACCAAGTGACATCAGCTGTTCCTCAATGGCTTCCCCTCAAGGTTCTTCACATATTCATGGCCCTCCTTTGGACACTCTCTAATACCTTCATGTCTTTTTTATACTGTGGCACCCGACACTGCCCCCAGCACTCGAGGTGAGGCTGTCCCAGTGCAGAGCAGAGCAGGACAATCCCCTCCCTTGTCCAGCTGCCGATGCTGTGCCTGCTGCCCCCCAGGACAGGGCCGGCCCTCCTGGCTGCCAGGGCACTGCTGACTCGTGTCCAACTTGCCAGTGGCCAGGACCCCCAGGTCCCTTTCTGCAGCTCTGTTTTCCAGCATCTCATTCCCCAGTCTGTACACACAACCAGGATTGCCCTGTCCCAGGTGCGGGAAGTGGCACTTTCCCTTGTTGGACTTTGTACTGTTGGTGATTGCCCAGCCCTCTGATTTATTGAGGTGTCTCTGCAGGGCCTCTCCGCCTTTGAGGGAGTCAACATCTCCTCCCAATTTTGTATCCTCTGCAAACTTGCATAATATCCCTTCGAGTCCTGTATCGATTCAGAATCTCACTTTCAGGCTTAAATGTCTACCTGGAGATGACTACATGTCTTGGTACAACTTCAGTGAAGAAAAATCCGTGTTTAGTTAAAAATCCTTTTGCTTTGATGTGTAAGAATGTGTGTTACTTTTGTTCTTATGAGTGCTATGTCTTCTAACTTGTACTAAATCAGTCAACATAAAACTATCTGTTTTCTGTTAGTCTATGGTGAATTTGAACTTTGATATAATTTTTTGCTAGAAATGTCTTATCACATTTTACACCATCGTTTCACTGATCTGGTTTTGTCTTCCTTTTTTTTTTGCATATGAATTGTAAGACTTGGAAGCTCTGTGTTAAAATGAGAGACCTAGTGACAACTGAAGAAGAAAACTGGTAAAAAAATTCAGGAAACATAAGAAAATGTGTGTCATTTTGTATTCTTACAATTAGATTGCAGCTATTTTAAGGGCTAGTAAACACTAAGTAGTAGAGTGAGTACCTGAAATTAGGTGGGGTCTGGGTATGTGGAGGGAAATTTTTAGTTGCTGGCACGGTGAGAGAAGGATAGTCAAACTCTTCTTATCAAGAATCTCAAGAGAATTTCCAAGCAAATAATTATACTGCTCTACTTAGGCATCTTTTGATGGAGTGTGTTCTTCCCATGGATTATGGGAGCATTTTAAAGATACCAAGCTTCTGTGCTGTAGTGTTAACCATTATGAATATTCTCACAAATGCTAAGTGTTCTTTTGCCCTCTCTTTAAAAACTCAATAAATCACAGCTATTCCCACATGTGGGAAAATCCTACAGGACTTGCTTTTTCAAGTGCTTTAAGCAACATCCATATCTGTACATACTGCACTCTTTGACCACTATCTTATCCTACCATGAATGCTCTCCCCTGTTTTTCTCTTCTTTTTCTCAGAATGATGTCCCTCTTCCACAAGATTTAAGCAGCATAAAGAATAGTATTTTGAATTAAAGCACAGAGTCAAATGTTGGGACAAATATCTTATTTCTTCGCTATTTTGGGGGGATTTTTCCTGTTGCAACTAATTTGAGTGTACATATTGGTATCAAAATTACCAGTGTTAAGAAGGTTCCATATAAATTGAGCACTTCTGATGCCATATCCAATTTGTGCCATTTTAGGTATCTTGAGATTATAGTGAAATACAAGGGAAATTATTTTTTAATAATTTTTTTATGTTTTTCTGAAATTATCTGATTTTTGAAGACTTTTAATAAAGTAAAGAAGGTTTTGATTTGTGAATAATGGAGCAAGAAACTCAGTGAATATTGTGGGTCTGTTGGAAAGCTCTTTCCCTATGCACTTGTACTAGTTGCTAAACACAGTCAAAATTAGGCTGCCTGGCAGAAAACCTAAAAGAAAAGAGAAATCCAAATGCCTTTAAAGCTAATCTTTACTAGTGCAAAAGAGCTATGTGTAAAGTAAAGAAGTGAGGGCAGAAAATAAAATGAAACACATATACAATACTGTCTCTAAATGTGCTAGAGGGAAGATGGAACATTGAGTACTCAATCTACCTTTTAAGGTTCATTTGTATTCACTGACTGCATAATCAAAAGGATGTAAATAAAAAACCTTAATCAAACCCATAGGTTGATTTGCTTGAATCTTGCTCTGACAAGTACTTGTTTCAGCTTGTCCACAAGGCTCAAAAACTAATTATATTTTGGTGCAATGTTCTGAGGTGGAAGTTAAGAAATACTTCTCAGGGGTTTCCCAGTCTTTGCTCACTCTGCAGGGTTTCTGCTCTTGTGGGATTTTCAGGCTGTACTCTATTGACTTTCTTCCTGAATGTGTTCAGTGGTTTTCAGGTAAAGGACATGTCCACAGCTTCTCCTCAGTAGACTGCATTTGATCATGGAGCAGCAGCCATGGCCAAGTAGAGAGGGTAGAGAGGTAGGTCTTCTTTCTGCTTTCACCTATCAACACCTTTAGGAAGAATGAAACACAAAATTTGTGATAAACTGCCAACAAACAAAACGAATACTGCTTTTTTGATAAAAAAAAAAAAGTTCTTTTTATTCGAATGGAAAGAAAACAGTTTGATTTTTTAAAATTTAACCAGAATCTTTTTGTTTGCTACGCACTGCAAGATTTTAAGAATTGCCAATATTGGGGAAAACATTATGTTTAGATATATTCAATTCTAGTTAAGGAAGAGTATCGGTCTTGACCTTTTCACAAATTTAATTTGAGAATGAGGACAATGATGCAGTAATTTGGAACTTGCATAGAAAATTTACCAAAAAAATTCATCTCTTTGTCTATACATCTGTATATCTATACATCTATTCATCTACCTTTGTGCTATCAGCATTGAGTGATTGTTCAAAAACACTGTTTGACTTCTTTTCAGAGATACTTGAATTTATCTGATTTTGAGCTAGTAGGTAATTTTTTTATCAGTTAAATTTGTGGTAGGGTTACCCTAGATGGCTGCTAAATCCACACATTCACTCACTCAATTCCCACACCTCTACCCCCAGCAGGACAAGGGGGGAGTAGAACCAAGAAAATGTGTGTATTGAGATAAAACTACAAGGGAAGGGAAGGGAAGGGAAGTAGAATCTAGTATAAACATTCAGGAAGGTTATTTTGCTTTCTAGGTTCACAGACTAAAACAAACTAACAAAAAAACCCCAGCAGCCCATATCTGAAATTAAATCTCTGCTGGGACACACAGGATACTTCAATATACTTTGATCAACATTTCTAAATGGATTTGATCTTAGAGGTCTTTTCCAACCTTAACAATTCTATCATTCTATGATTGTAAATATTCAGTTTGTCTAAGGGTGGAAAATTATTTCCTAATTTTTCTCTTCAAGGAAAATGTTGATATACAAAAATCTAAATGCAGTCTTTAGGTGAAGACCACTACTTTGTAAGTAGATATTCTTATCCCCTAGATATGTGACTGCTTTTAAGCAATTTCCTTTTGAGGTACCAAGCATTGGAAATTCACAGTCTTGATGAACTTAAGCAGAAATTATGAACATTCACATCTTCAATTGCCTTTTTGGTGGCTGTCAGCCCTCACTTTTATTATAAATGATGGCTCTTCGCTGTCTGATCCTGTGATCTTTTAAAAGTCATGATCTGAGATATTCAGGTGAAAATATCTGCAATTCCAGTGCAGTTGCAAATTATTATTAATGTTTTAAATAATATTAAATACAGGAATTAACCAAAAAAATTGCAATCAAATTACTTTAAAACATTGGAAGGTTTGTGGAGGCTTGGAGTTTTTTTCAATTTAAAAGGACAGAAGAACATCTCATTTTATGGACTCCTGTATAAAGCAATTAATGATGTTTTGGAGGACAATATGACCTGAAAATATAATGTTTAACCTTGCTGCCTTTCATTTTTAGAAAAAACTCCAAATTCTTAATTGTCCTTTCCTGCAGTATTACTGTATAAAAAAAATCTTGGGCATTGAAATAGATTTTATTTATATATTTATTTATATATTAAGCTTGTGAACTTTTAAAAAAAATTCTCCTACTACTGACAATTTTCAAATATGCTGTACCTATAAAGGTAAATTCAGCCTACTTTCTGTTTTCTTCTCTAAAAGAACACTCTTTCAAAAGGAAATCAGAAAAACTAGTAGACACCTTTGCAAATATTAAGCTTTTGTAGTTTGCTGATGAACTACATATGCTATCAAACCTGTCATTGTATTAGGAAGGGGAAAAAATAACTGTATAGATATGTTCAAAATAACTAGGCTTAAGAACATTTGAGTGAGGTTGTATAGCTTAAACACTAAGACAAGGTTTTGATTTCTCTTTTGAATTGATAATCCAAATTCTAATATATTATTAATGTTCATCAAGCCAGTTAATTGTGCTGTTGGATTTTTACAATATTGTGTATCCCTATGAAAGAATTTATGAAACTGGAGAAAATAAAAATTTTTCATTATATGTTATTATATAGAAATTTTTGTAATGGGACCTTATCCAAATTGTAGTCTTAACAGATGGGATCTTGTTGGGGTTCCACATATTTAGTTATTTAGGACTTTAGTAAACAGTGATTTTATCCAGTCTGTGATTGGAACAGATGTGATCTTATCAGGGTTCCACTTTTTTTCAGGAGCATAAAATTGCCATGATTTGCTGTACAGTGCTATAGTTTACTTTTTGTGCTTTTAGAACCAGAGTCCTTTTTAGCCAGAATTTGCCCTTGGGTCCCAAAAACATCATAATAGGGAGTTAATGTTTTATTCTCTATTAATCCCATTAAATCCTTTTAATATTAGAGCATGTGTTGCTTTATAGCATTAACTAGTGTCTTGCACTCAACAGTATTTTCACAGTTTATGACACTGCTTAGGGCATTAACAAACAGCTGTTTGAATTAAATGAGCAGTTAAGGACCCTGTTCATTAACTCAAAAGTTTCATGTATTTTTAATTCCTTAAATCTAATGGTATTATCACCCTCCAAGAAATCTATCTTTGATTATAATTTGCTGTGACCAGTATCAGTTTGGGTGAGATGAGAGAGTTATTTTTTGACTGTAAACTTTATCAGTGGTGAACATCTCCAGTGAATCTGAACAGTCTTCTAACACTTTTAATCTTTCGGGATATAAAACTTTTAAAGTTGTTTACAGCAGTTGTGTTAAGATTTCTTCCAATTTTGTTTACTGATGACTTCATTTAGCTAATGTAAAGAGGCGGTTGGAACAGAATTATTTGCATTTGAAATGGTGCTATCAAAGGTTTCTGCCTGACTCAAAAAAAAAAAAAAAAAAAAAAGAAAAAGAAAAAGTAAATTGTGTTTGGACAGTGACAGAGCATCTAATGCAGTTGTATGTATGTGGACACGGGCACTTCACACTTTATACAAGACAGATTTGTAAGTCTTTATTCTACTTAGAGTATAAGTGGTTTAACTTTTCATTGTAACATAGATTCTGTGTGGTCTTTATTATGAGACAGCAAAGATACATTTTGAACTGAGGCTAATTTGTTGTTGCCTGGTGTCAGTTAGAAATAAATCCTTCATATTATAAACGTGTTTGTATGTTCATGTACACATAGATACTCAAGACTAACATTGCTTTAGTACATCTCTGTAGTGTATTTTAGAAATATGCACTTAAGCTCAAATTCTATTCGTTCAGTTGGATTACTCATATCCACTAATTTAAACATGTGCCCACGCATCTGTGGGACTTCAAACCATTTGTCAACTGTTCATACCATTTTAGTTCTTTAAAATGTTCCTGATTGTTTAGCTCCAGAAACCCAAAAATTCCTAATCAAGCCTTCACTGAAAAGAAAATAATTCAGACATGAAACACTTCACACTAGATTTTAATACTTTTTTATTGTTTACTCAGCCCTCACCTCACAGAGCACCTGTAAAACACACTCAGCTTTAAGCATGATAAAGCTTTCTAAAAGAGAACAGTAGTATTGTTTAGTTCAGTATTTTTTTTCGCTCCAACATATATTTTAACACTTTTCTTCACACTAGGGCAAAAGACTGAGATACAAGCGAGACCCTGAAACAGTTTGCCCTGAGCAGCTGTGAATGCCCCGTCCCTGGAACGTTCAAGGCCAGGCTGGATCCGGCTTTGAACAACCTGATCTAGTGAAAGGTGCCCCTGCCCATGCAGAGGGGTTGGAACTAGACCTTCAAAGGCCCCTTTCAACCAAAGCCATTCTGTGGTTCTTCCATAATCTGTTTCGTGGTGCAGACAGTATGGACTCTCTGCAATAACTGAAGCCGTGCTGCTTCTTGAAAATACCAAAACAACCAGGAATGTGTACCACACAGTGATGAATCAACTCCTCCAGTTTCTGTATTTCAGTTTTCTACATTCAATCCAACTATTCATATTCATGTGAAACTCTAAAAAAATTATCCTTTTACTTAGGATAATGTCTCTATAATTACCCTTAGCATAACTATTCTTAATAAGAAGTATCCTGAGGATACTTCTACCTTAACCTCTACAAAGATGATTCTCCTCTTGCCATTATTCTTTCTGTGACGTGTTCTTCCGCAATCCTTGGTAAGTGTACCTCTCCTCAGGAGAATTCCCAGGACATTTGAATGCAGCTTCAAGGTGTACTTTCTAACAGCTAAATCACTCAATGGAGTTATCATTGCAGATTGCAGCTGCAAAGGCCAGGGTGTTCATAGACAGTGAAGGACTGTCCAAGGGATCTTGTCATAACAATGATGCAAACAGGGAATAAATTGTCTGTAATACAAAACTCTTCAGTCCATCTTTAACCTTAAACATTGGATTTGGGTTCTTTTTACCATACGAATTGTAATAGACTATGTTAAGAAATAAAAGTAAGACTTGATGTTCTTAAAAGGAGTTTGCATACTAATAATTTTGGAATATGGAAATTTTCAACCAAGAAATGTCCTCTAGTTTTCCCAGGGGAGGTTTAGTTTGGATATTTTTTTTAAATAAATATTTTAAGTAAAATTTTTTTCACTGAAACTGTTGATAAACATTGGAATGTGTTGCTCAGGGATGTGGGTGAGTCCCCATCCCTGGAGGCATTTAAGAGATGTGCAGATGTGGCACTTGGGGACGTGGTTTAACTGGTGGGCTTGGCAGTGCTGGGTTAACAGTTTGACTCAATGGTCTTAAAGGTCTTTCCTTATGTAAATGATTCTACGAATCTGTGTAGAAGATCAGTGAGAATATCTAGATTTTCTCCATGTTGAGACAACTGATCTAAATAATAGATTTCTTCTCTGCCCACATGACTTAGAAGGGGTTTTTTAGAGGGCATTTTTTTCTTTCAAAGACGATTTACAGGGTGCCAGATTGCCAAACAGACCTCTGTAGGTCTTGAGTCCCTTTCTTTTTCTCATTAGAATGGATACCACACAGAGAAGCACCAGTAATTCTAGTCACCCATTCCTGTGAAGGCTGCCATGCACGCAATTCAAATTGTAGTTGTTGTTGGAAAGGTCAGCCATGAGTTACAGGTAGTTTCAACTTGTCTAGCTCTTCTTTTCTGAAGTAAAACAAATTATTCAAAATAAGAATATCAACATGTTGTACTTCCATAAAGAAACCTCCTAGCCAAGTACATTAAAAGGCTTATTTAAGATTTATGCATAAAGTATACAGTTTCATTCCTGCATCCACACCAGTGCGATGCATCCCTCAAATTAAAAAATGCTGAGCACTGATTACTATCTAAAATCTGCTTGATTTTTGAAGAATGTACACAAAGGAGGAGAGGTTGAATCTCTCACTGAGTATCACAATCATTGTGTTATGTTTGAACTTTAAGAGAGCGTGAGGTGAATGTTATAAAATGAATTTATTAAAAAATGAATGTTTATTGGAAATATATTTTATTGAGCTTCCCCATTTTATCTTTAGATAGAATAAGGAAGAGTCATGTAGACAGAATAAAAAAATTGTGATGAGACCTTATTAGACATTTTCACTAGGAAACTTGAAGGAAAAAATGTATTTCATTACTGGCATTACTATGATGTACTAGATCCTGTCACCATGAATAGAATGAGTGTTATAGACTAGAAATGGAAAATTCACACTGAGGGAAAGATAAATCTTCCATGGAGTCCAGAAAGTTGATCAACTTAAACGAAAGAATTGAGGAAAGTGCAGTTTTAAAGGCACATTGATTGTGGGAGAAGATGGAGAGACTAAATTTGCCAGCCTTCTAAAGTAGCTGAGATAGCCACTATCCATGTGGACATCTGGAATCTAGAACTGCCATCAAGACACAGATTTAGCCTATTTTTATTTTCCTTAAGAGCAGCACTTTTCTCTACATCCAGAATTTTTCTGTAGAATTTTAGCTTTCTGGTCAATATCATTACGGATCCATTTCTAGACCAACCCATGAGCAGATCTCAATTTGTTCTGTTTACTGTAGTGGCTTTTGAGATAACAGTCACTTTTAGCTACAAGAGTGATTGAACTCAAAATTATTGCCCTGAAGTACTGATAATGAATTTTCCTAACATGAAATAAGGCTAAGAACTGGGGATTTTTGTACTGAAGATTAAATCTAGAAGGAAAAACCCAAACAACAAACCCTGTTGTTCTGCAGGTCTGTTCAGCTTTTTTTGCAATGCAAGGAAGAATTTTGGCAGATTTTGGAGTTCTGTGAATTCTTACAGTCCATAGCTAATTTATTAGGTTTGCATCTAATACTGAATTCTGTGTTTTTGGAATTATGAAATGAAAGCTTTGTTCTTTCAAAATAATATTATCCATAATACCAAAATTGTGGGAGAATTGGACCTTTCATCTAAATGAATCAGTAAAATAGCCATTTTCTAAGTTCTTCAAGCTGGACACTCAAACATTTCTGGCATATAAACACTTGGTTCTGTAGCACTCAGTGTTAATTACCAACACCTATCACGTCTTTATATGGATTTCTCCCTCTCTGGGTATTAATATAAGTCTGAGTGTCAGGACTACTGAGAATACAAACACCTATATGTGCTATCTCAAAAGATGTCCTTCCCTGGAATAACAAGATCCTTGTCTCGTTGTTACCTGAGGAGGATGTGGTATTACTAGGTGGTAGGGAGAGCTTGGTAGTGTAAAAGCTTTTGCTCTGCCTGGTGACTGATCGTCTCAATGTCTCTCCCTTCCCATATAGATAAAAGACGTGCTGGGAGAATACCAGACTTCTTTTTTATTTGGTTGAAAATATCCTGTCTTAGTTGGCATATTGGGTCAGTCTACACCATATACAACTCACAGGCCCATAATCGTGAATCTAGGACTGTCAGTACTTCAAGAAAAGACATTTTCAATTCATGATGGGGACGTTTTCAGGTCTTGGGATTCAGCCAGAATTCCATAGTCTCCTCGGTCAAATTCACCTGTAACAAACTCAATCTTTGAAGATATTTAAATGCACAATTTGTAGATATGTAAACAACAGAAGGCAGGAGAAAACAACATGATTTAAACTACTTTTTATATTCTTTTAAATCTTTCTTGAAGATCTCTGTTAACACTTTTTTAATATTTTGGATTTTTTCTACTGACAGGGGAAGGAGACTGTTCTGGAAGACCTTGGAGCTTAAGGGTTCATTTATTCATTGTACATTTTGAGATGGACAGAAAAGTGTATTCATAGCAAATGGAATTCTATAGAGAAATTCCTTATAAAAAGGTCCTCCAAAAGAAAAGGAGAGCATCTCTTTAAAAAGACTGGGAAAAAAATAAAAATCTACAGTGTACATGTCCTTATTAAATATTGTTTAATAAAGTTCTGAACTGCAGAAGAAGAATAATTAAAATCAGTAAAAGCAAATATCGTCTGTTGCAAATGAGACTGTGTGCTAATAAAATTGGTACCAGGCATCTGTTCTGACTCCAATGGATTTTCAATGCATTTCTGTCCTCTATTTCTCATGTCAAGCTGTAACAGGAAAACAGATGTTTAAGTGTCCACTCCACCTCCCACCTACATTTTAATAAGAATTTCTAGATTTCGTGGGAAAACTAAATTTTTTTCCATCTTGACTGCAAATAATAACATATTCAGGACTGGATTTTTTTCAGGTGAAATGTAGCCTGCTTTAGGAGCAAGTCTAGCCCTAATACATGTCAGTATGACAGAGATTCTTTGCAGTGACAAAACTCTCTAAACAAATATGTAATTTTCCTACCAATAATTTGCTTCTATTATAAAAACTTGCTCTTTCAAAATAAAAAGCAACTCTATATCACTGTCTTTCCATAAGGACATATTTCCTGTTCTCAGTCATATCACTTTTGTATTTCTGTGATACAGGTCTTCCAGCATCAACCTTGAGGCCAGGGTAATTTTTCATAATGCAAAACTAGTTATAATATCGCTCACAGAAAATCATTCTTCCTTCATCTTACTTGTGCAAAGAGCTGGTTTGACAACCTATGCTGATGTTTATCTTGGAACAGAAATTCTGCACTCATTGTTTACTTCACCAGATCTCCTGGGGATTATACTGCATGCTGTTCCCCTCAAAATGGGTGTATAATGAGGAAAATAATGTCTGCTTACTAGTAATTATTAGAGTTAGTATATATTGGCTCTGAGGATGCACATATCCCATCCTTTTATCCATCTCTTTAGAGTCCTCTAGATTCTGCTGATTAGTAGAAGGACATAAGACTGTCCAGATTACTTAGCCCATTTGTGTCTATTGCTGGAAACAGTGAGGAGATGCACGTCTTCAGCTCACTCCTTGCAGAACAAGGGCAAATCCTTAGAGCTGTGGGTCTGCAGAGCAGCAGTTTGGAGGCACAATTATTGCTTACCTATGTAAGCTACACATCAAAAGATGTTTTTCCTGTCAGAGTTTGAGCATCTCGAACTGGCACCTGGGTTTTCTGTTTCCTGACAGTTTGCTTGTAACAAAGCCCTTTTTACATAGCACATGTGAAAAGCAATGAAGACACACCTCACAATGCTGTTTATATTCCTGCTGACAGTAGAAGCTTATTCCAGAAAGAGAAAGTCTGAATAAGATGAACAACACCATTCCTTTGTGAAGTAACAAATTCAGTCCCAAAGTGATGCAAGCCAAGAAAATGTCCTTTGTATGAACAAAAAAAAAAAAAGCCTGTCCTGTGTATGAACAAAAAAAAAAGAGGGTGGTTTTTGCAATAAGTTGATTCAAGCTTTATTCATTTTTTCATCATTGTATGTCACATTTCTTGGTTGCTGGAATGTTAAATAAGAACAATGAAAAGAGAAAAGGAAGGAGAGGACAATGGAGGAAGAACTGAAAAGCTTCAAGGGTGAATATGTAGAGCTGTACGTGTATGAAAAAAAGAAATTATTTCAGAGAGCATTTTGAGTGGTAGCTACAACATGTTAGGTGTGGTCTGATTTTATTGTTCTGCTGTTATTAGAGACTTCCTTGGCAGCCTGAACAGTATATTTTAAGCAAAAGTTTTATTAGAATATTAAGTGACTAATCCATCCTTTCCCCCAAAATGGGAAGAGTGTTTTTATAAAATCTTCCTGGTTAGAGGCCATGCCATGCTGGACAGTAAGGTTCAACAGCTGTCATTATGCTGTCATTAGCCAGACATTTGTTATCAATGAAATGCTGCAGAACTACTGTTCCAAGGCTGTTGCTTTAAAATCATACTGCATTGTAGTTTGTTGGAGGGTAGTAGCACTTGTTAATTTGATCAAGGCTGAAGTTTACGGAGGATAAAGTAAACAATGCAAACTGCAGACACCATCAGTTTCCTATGGGCAGTGAAGTGTAGTTTGTTCCATTTACACTTCACAACAACATCTGATGGGCTTTGTCAGTGCTGCACAGAGTAATTAAACCTGAAATCAATAGCAGGCATTTGTCATGTTTACAGCCGCTCTTTCTGCTGGGTTAAACTCATCAGTTTAGTGCCGTTCTGTTTTACTGCAGAGACACGCTCCATTATTTCTTCAGGTACAGTTGAGATATTCAGTTACATGCCCAATAGTTTGAATATGACAGTAAGATTAAAAGGGGCGGGCAAATGGACAGGTTTTGTAATTTATTCACTGATTTCCTTAAACAGCATTGGAGTTCCACTCTCTTCCACCTACCCTTTATGGAACCTTTTACGCCCTGGGATAATACATTCCCATTCCCATTGTGCAATGGTGGCGGTGAAGGCAGCACTAAAATTGCATGGAAGTTGACACAGACTATAGCTTCAGTCCAGTCCCAGGACACTGCGCTGAGCAAGGAAAAATGAACTAGTGTACCAGTTTCATGAGAGCCATTCCAAGCTCTGCACATTTACCATGTAGAGGTGTTACATGATTTTAATGTGAGCTCTAGTAGTCCATGTTGGGAACAGTCCCTGTCTAGTGGTATCTGGTAATCTTCTTATTGTTGCTTTACAGATAGCTTTGACATAGTGGGATATTATGCATGTCTAGGCCTTTGCTGGAATGTTAATAGTAAGAGTGAAGTTTTGACAGATTGGATGTGCGATTAATCTTACACTGGAGCAGTGATCCTATATTGCTAATGGCTGAAATGCTTACAAACTGCATTAAAGATTGGTAGAGTTTTGGGATTTTTAAAATCAGTTTCAAATCCCAGTACTTACATTTAAGACTGTTTAAATATTTACAAGCTGATTTTTCCAGAGCATCAGAAAAGGTTCCCTAAAGATTTTTTTACAAGTAATATTTAGATCAGTGACAGGCAACTATTTCAATTACAATGATCTTACACATACAGCATTTTCACCTCAAATGATTCCAAACTGCTTTACAAACTGTCGCAATTTATACACAGCTTGCTTTATCCACTGCTGAAGAGCAACCACCCTGGGTGAAACACAACAACTATTCAACACTGCACTGTGGCTTGGGACTGGAAATTAAGGATCTCTCTGTATTTGTAATTGCAGTGGGAAATTAGGTAGGCTGAATGTAATTACCTGAGCTGGAATTTGGCCAGCAGACTGAAGTTAACACACCTACTCTTCAGAAGAGTTCCCTGGGATTGCTAATGACCAGTGTGGGTTAGACCTTCCATTTATATCTCATCCAAAAGAAAACTCCTGCAGGAATACACCAGGTTTGTACATACCTATTGCATTGATGGAAAGGAGATAACAGAGTTGGCATGTGATCGTATCACAGTGTGACCTGTGCTTGGGATTAGCAGTTACAAAGCTCAGAAAATATATTATCCAGTTAACATTTTTATTTTTCTTTTTTTGAATTTGGTGGGTGAGAAAGCTTAGTAAAGTACTGTAAATGAAGCTACGTATAATGCAGGGATTACAGAATATTTACATATTTATAAGGCCTTCTGTGAGAAACATATCTTTCTTACAGTGTTGGTTGAGGGCTAGAAAATATTAGATTTACTTTATTGTCCTCATTATATTTCTTTTTATTATCCACGTAGAATGAGGAGCTTTATATTAAGGCCATTTTGTATAGTGTATTTCAATGTGTATAACAGGCACCTATAGAGGCTAAATCTAAATTGGTATCTGGAATAGTTATGTGTGGTCAATCTTGATGTGAGGTATTAACTAAAATCCTCTAAAAAGTCATCTAAAAAGAGGATGTGTGATACTAGTTGATCTTTCAAAAGCAGAAAGGGTTTTGTGAGTCAAGGATGTCTTTTGCCTATAGTAGTCTTTTTAAGTATATTTCTTTTAGACTTTCTTACTCACTTCTACTCCCTTTCCTCAAAGGTAGCTGTTTTTCTCAAGTGTTATTGGAAAAGAACTGGGGACAAGAGGCATATAGGCATTCTTACGTCATAACATGTGACATAATGCTGTACATTGTGTTCCTTAAAAGTTCCAGACATGTAGTGGTCCCCCAGGTGTGTAGACTTTCAAAAACAATGTATTCTGTGGATTACAAATATTTTCTGTCCTTTCTCTGAAGTTCACATGAAATTAACTGAAATGATCCCACTGAATTGCAGAGAAAAACCAGTTCTGTGTATTTTCAATAGTTAAATAAAATATGAGATAACAGCAAGAAACAGTTTGGAAATAGCAAACCTGAGCACACCATCTTCATTAGGTAGCAAACATAGCTCCAGAATAAATCAGAAGAGTTCTAATGCTATGTTAGGAATAAGGCATTAGACAATTCCTTAGCTGTATGGAAAAAAATGAACAAATAAGTTATAATTTTGTTACTGAAGTTTCACCATGTAATTTTTTTTATTATATAAATATATTTTCCTTATACATTTGCACAGCAGCAGCATATAATATAAACTATATTCTCTAAGACATGTTCAATGCCAGTATCCCCTGGCATCAGTTTTTACGTGGTCAAATATAAGAATTCTATTAATGTAAGAAATCTCTTACTCCCCCCCCCCCCCCCCCCCAACTATTATAAATAATATACTATACTGATACATTCTCTCTCACCTGTTTGAGGGAGGTGACATGAGATTTTGGCCATTAATTCAACAAACTTTGAAAGAACTGCACTGTAGTACTGAACAACCTAATATTTTGGTCATCAGCCTTTTGTCCAGAGAGAAAAACAGGAGGAACTAAAGTCCAAGAGGAGCAGCCAGATGGATCAGCATCTTGGTGAAGGTTAGTGTTTGTATGAATGGCAATCCTCATTTTTATCACAGTGCTACTGAACATGGCAGTAGAATCTTTTCCCCCTGGGACACAGAAGAGCTAGTTCTTCCAAAGCCAGTGAAGTTTAGCTCCTGTTGGAGTCATCTGAGACAGCTTCCTGATAAGGAATGAGGGGATAAACCCCTCCAGACCTTTGTGACTCAGCTACCACAGATTATGTTCTTTCCAGATAGGAAGTAGCTGTCCTACACTTTTTCTTACTTCCTTACTTTTGCTTTAGTCACAGAGTTGGTATTTCCATTTGCCTTTCCATATTTCATACCTGTAAACTGGGAGTGTTTTCCACCTTGACATTCAGGGAATTTGCTATTGTAGAGCGAGAACTAAACTCCTAAGATGGTGTGCAAAATGGTTCATATTAATTGCTGATGTGGGCATGGCCTTCTCTGCCTGAATACATAAACTGAATATGAAATTTGTCAAGGTGTCTTGTCAACCCCTGAAACACAGCCTTTTGCTGCCACTGGAATGTGCCCATCAGAGCTGAAGCTGTATCAGTGGCTTTGCTAAAAATACCTCCATTCTTAATGTCTCCTGAAGCTTTATCTATATTCTTATCAACCACTGCAGTAATACAGAGGAAGACTCAAAGCTAATGCAGCATGTGATAGAGTGATTCTATTTGCTTCAAGAACTCAGCAACTGCTCCTGTGATGATTGTGGATATGGGAACTTACTGCTTGGAGCATGCACATTACAAATACGTACATCACTCAGAGAAAGGTACCACTTTCTGATCACTGAAGTTCTTCAGGTTTTGTAATCCACATATAAATTATTCTTATCCTTATATCCATCCTTCCCTGTCCTTGAACAATCGCCTTTTTTTCCTCGGGATTCTGTAGTAGAGGACAAAATGACATTGTGTAGCTCCCTTTGCCCATTTATGAGCTGACCATGTTCTTGTGACACTTGTGACACTGAGAGAGAAATCTTCTTTAGTTGTGACAGCACATCCAGACACAGACAAGGGTAAAAGTACATTTAGGAGGTATTTCACAAAAAGCTTGCTGACAGTTGTCTTTTTTTTGTCCTGGTTTTGATTCTGAAATTATTTGTAGAACATGCTGGTTTGTGCATTTGGGTTTAACCTTCCTAAAATTCACTTTTGGCTTATCCTAAACACAGAATGTAACTTCTTTCTCAGTGACCACGTCTGTAATTTTGGTCATGTTAACTACATTGAAATTACAAGATCAAATTAGGCCAGGTTACTCTTTTTATGTAGAACAAGTACAATTGTACCATTACTGTCGAACATGCCATTTCTGAAATGAAAGAGCAGTGCTAAAAACCAAAACAGCTGCAGAAAAGGAGGGACTTTGTTGACTTCATTATCAGAAAAATCAGCTGGCTTTACAATTACTGTTACATTACTACATCAAATATATCCTGAAGTCCAGTGACAAGTTGAGCAGGCTATTTATTATATAAATACTTTCTATAATATAAATACAAACAAAATTGTAATATACATTATCTCTAGAAACAAAAATAAAATGTATCTCATTATTTAAATAATTTCTGAACTGCTGTTTGGTGTAATAAGTAAAAAATGTAGAAAAAATGTAGAAAAAACTACAGATTTCACACATCTGCTGAGTTCATAAGATTCTGTGAAATTCTAATGAGGAAAAAATGATGCATTCAGTTTAAAATATTTGCCAGAGTTGTCCTAGTTTTTTTGTAAGAGTTACTGTAAAATGCTACTCTGATTGGAAAAGTTCCTGGGGAATATACTTTTACCATTATGTGGGAAAATATTTTTCTTTTCTGAGCATTACCAGTTTTTTAAAATGAGTGTTTAATAAAG
Organism: Corvus hawaiiensis; assembly: GCF_020740725.1. Classification (NCBI taxonomy): domain Eukaryota; kingdom Metazoa; phylum Chordata; class Aves; order Passeriformes; family Corvidae; genus Corvus; species Corvus hawaiiensis. The sequence goes on along the minus strand of NC_063238.1, from coordinate 993,596 downwards.
AAACCTCACTATTAATTCTGTAACAATCCCATGTAAGTAGTTTGCATAAAATGCTGCAATTTACATAAACTATTATTATATTTCCATTTTACACAGTTACTGCACTAGATTTTATGAGACCATTTATGATTTGAAGTTTGGCTTCTTTGAGGCTTAATTTGAATGGTTACATATGCTGTACAGTGAATATCCAGCAGAAGTTGTTATAATCTTCTGTCTCCTAGTGTTTGTTCTCTGATACTGGTATTTCTTGGCTTTTTTTTTTTCCTCCAGTGAAAAAAAGTTGGGGCCATCTTAACAGTTATGTTGTAGGTTTTAGGCAGAGAAGGTTTGCATAAAAAGACAGATTTCACCCTAAAGAAGACAACTGAAAACTCCGAATTTCTGTTTCTTGGAATTTCTGTCAAGGACTCTCTGTAGGGTAGGGAAATGAGAATAAGATAATCTCTCAGGTTTCCTGTTAGCAAGATTTTAGTATGGTAGAGAGCATAATAGAACAACATATTTGCAGAACATTATTGTACAGACAGTTGCAATATTGCATTGACAGAGAGCTGAACCCTGCTGTTACTGATGTATTTTACGTAAAATGCAGACCTATTCTAGCTGAATAACTAAAGATCTGGCATTCTTTTAGATTATAGTTATAATATATTCCATGTTTATAATTTAACTTCCATAATTTTTAAGGATACAGGATGCTTATGAGGTTTTTATTGAGAAAGGTGATGGAGTTGACAGAAAAAGTAATTTTAATTTTTAAAACTGTCCATTGATAAAAATTAGGTTTTGTTCAATTTTTCCTTATATGTTTGTTTTTGATTAGTGAAGGTTTCCTAAACCATCTTTTTTTTCAAAATTTTAAAGCTGTTTATTCTAGCTGGAGTAGAGAGCAGCAGAGATGTACAGAACTGACATTAGCTAAAATGCTCTCCTACAAAATTTCGTTTAGAACATAGCTTTAGAAAAAAATAGCAATGTTGATTTCCCTCAGGAGATTAGTCAGTGGTAATAATTTTTCAAAGAATTATGAAAATTTCTGCATTCAAAGTCTTAAAGCTGATCTCTCTAACTGTGTAGAAATTTAAAAGAATTAACTTCAAAACCAGAATTAAATGCTATTATGTTCATGGTTGACTACAGTGTTTGTAAAAATAAAATATATTATTCTGTAAAATCAATTCAATTAATGAAGCAACAAAATATTTTATAACTTCCAATGAATTCCATTAAAAATTAAACCAACTATCTTTATTTGTGTCTTTCTGTCACTTCAGAGGCAACGTAGTCATGTGGGAGGTGTATGTAAGTAATAGATATTGTGTTGAATATAAATGTTTGCTTTTTTGATACCTTTCTCACTTTAATTTTTACAGCTGTGCAACCGAAAGAACATTTGGTTTTGCATCAGCTTCAGAATAAAAAGGTTTATTTTTTATTTGGTTCATCTACTCTACATAGTGCCGTTATTGCAAAAAATCTTAGTCTGTAATGACAAAAAGAAAGTCTGTATCTAATGATCTTACTGCAAGTAATTAGCCTTTTCCCCTAAAGATGTAGATTTGTCCATTCCTAAATATATGAGAATGAAGAACCTTTATAAACCTTTAGCAGTTCATAGCAACAGAAATAAATGGATCTTCCCATGCAGTTTTTTCTTTTCCAGAATAACATTGCAAGTGAAGTTCTCTGTCATAACATGCTCTAAAAATATTGACAGGTATATATAATCAAGCTGTGATGATATAGAAGAAAAATTAATGATGCAACAATAGGCAAATAAGTTTGTGTTTAACAGTCTAAAACTATGTTATGCAGAAAACAATAATGAAATCGTAAACTCTTTTTTTTCCCTCTTCAGACAAAGTTTATAAACCTGAGTATGGAGAAGCATGTAGGATTGGAGAATTTCTTAATTCTGTGTAATTTCAAAATTATTTTTATACTCATATCAACTTTAACTTGAGTTTTAATACTGAATTGCATTCCATTCTATTTCTAGATTGACTTTAGTCCAAACAAGTAGCTTTTGCTTTCTGCATGGAAAAGTTGGCCACAATGAATCTAAATTCAGTGTTAATGTTTTAGATTATAGAACACACTTTGGAGGAACATTTCTATATTTATTTTTTTCCCACATTATTCTCAATTAACATAAACGTTGGTTTTAAAACAAATGTATCAAAAAAAAAGGTAAGCACCTGTTGTGATATAGTGGCATTTTGCTACCAACTGCATAACCCTAAAGGATTTTCTCTTTATATTTTCTGGGTTTTGTATGATTGATATTTTCTTCCACTACCATTCAAAACCAATGGATTGGATGAGATCCTCTTCAATCAATCCCTGACTTACTGGCACTGTGTATTATAACAATTGTTTACAATTAACTTATAATAAAATCTCTTAAAATTACTCTTTTCCATAGTTAGTATCACTTTTCCATAGTTAGCATCAAACCAAAGAGGTGTTTCCTCTTCCTTTTTGTTTTATAGTCTGTTGTCATTCATGTTTTCTGCAAGAGCAGTATTATTTATTCCATTCCTTTTTGTCTTTGAACTGTAACTTGTGTTCTGCTTGCTTTAATACCTCCTTATTTTTCATTTCTGTGGAGTTACTAATTCAATTCTATGCCTTCTGAAGCTTTATTCCTGACGTAACTGGAGTCAGTGACCCCTGCTACCTGAAGGCGTCGTGCTAGTACTTCCAGTTCAGTGCTTTGATACCAATCTGTTTCCATGATATCAAGAAAGAAAAGAACTGTGACTTAAGTGACATATCTAGGTTGCCGCCAGCAAATCTATACTGAGCCCTAACACAACCATGGCATCAGCTATCATGAAGATCTCCACATCAATTTGTTTTCTTTATCTTCTTATATTATGCCAATTCTTTAGTCTTCTTCCCAACACAATTTTACTTTTTTTTCAGGAATTTTTGAAGGTAATTATCAAAACCTTGACATTCATCTCATATTGGCTCAAGACTTAGGAACTTGCTGGTCTCCTGCACGTCCTTCGCATTCACCTATACATAGTGTATATATGTTTAACAGTATAAGCAGTGCCATATTCTGGTCTTGCAAAATGAAAACAAAAAATATCCAGTTGCTTTCTAAACATCTTGACTATTCCTTTATTTCTGCTGAACATCTGTGCTCGTGCCTGATCATAAAATTGAGGTAGAGGCAAAATTTTAGTCCTATACCAAGCTCTCCCCCAACCTTGACTCTTTCCATTAAAAAAAATGTATTTGTCTCCTCTCCACAACAGAATTAGGTAACTGTCAAGCAGAACTATTGTGGTACATTTCTATTCAGCGGGGCATTGATAATTCAAATTTTGATAGATATCAGATAGATATCAAGTCTTATGTTCTGAAGGGCAGCTTGCTCTTCTATCACATGTAGCTGTTGACAGACGACTGATGTGCAAAAGTCTCTGGAGTTTCATTGAAACCATTAGAAGTATTCCAGAACAGACACTTCTTGACTTTCAAAGAGTTTAGATTCTACAAAGTAAGTTTCCCCTGTAGTCAGTGTTTCTTAATTGCATGTAACGGTAGGACTAAGAATACATAATCAATTGTGAAATCTGTTTTGATCTTTCTTTAACAGTGATGAATTTAATATACTGCTGTTTAGCCAGAGCCCTTTCTGGTTATTTTTCAGATGTTTTAATCACAGGTTGAGTCCCCAGAATTCAGTCAGCAAGAGCAAGCAGATCATCATTAGGTAAAATGTACACGTGTTTCTGATTCTCTGTTTTACAATTTGAAGGTAGACACCTTTATTGGGAAGAATCCAACTAGATACTTTTTTTTTTCTTTCACATCTGAAAAATTAGTGTCACTATATGTCCTGTAGGACAGACTGTTTCCTGGCCTTGCATATGTTCACTGCTTTACCAGTTCAGGCCTCTAGACTGGTAAATCCTTTTATTTCTCCAAGATTAATGCCTTTACTTCATTTCCCGGGCTCCAAAGAAGGCTGAAGTACTAAAGTACTGAAGTATTTCTAGTACTTCAAATTGTTGCATCCTTTTATTTTTTTCACATCTTCTGCACCAATGTAATCATGGCTAAAGGGTGCATCAACATGAAATAATAGAGCATTCAGATATTATTCTACAACCACTGAATCTTTTTATTGTCAATACAATTTAGTTCATGTGCCAAAAAATAACTTTGGAGAGGTCAAGAATATTTAATACATAAGAAAGACTGTATATGAACAAAAATATTTTTCAGCTTTGGCTGACATAAAGAATTGTATGCTGTTTTATAATATTGCGTACTATTTATTTTTGAATACTTGTAATGTTAAAGCAGACGAGTCTGTGCTTATATTTCCCTAAATTATTTTAATAACTTTATTATTTTAGTAGCATTTTTTCATTATTATTTTAGCAGCATTTATTATTTGTATAACTCAACGTCCACATAAATTTTCTACCAAGCATTTAATGCATATCTGGTTTTATTTCCTATATTAATTCTCCATTTGAGTAATTACAAGAATGAAACATGGTTTTCTCTGAGCTGTTGGAACTGTCATTAGAGGTGCTATCAGTGAAAGGCTACTTGTAGTTACTGTTACTTCAGTTTGCAGATATGAAAAATGCAATTGTCAGAAAACATTTTATACCACATTCCTATTGCAAGAATAATTAATTTTTTCCAAATAGTCTCTAGAAAATTATTCAAAAATACTATCTCTCATTTCCTCTGTCAATCTGGATATATAATTGTGTGTATTTTCTAAAATTCCTCCCAGACATAATAAAGAAAAATTCATTCCACAGATGTAAAAATATATTGTCTTTCAGATAAAGAGTTAGTGTCAGCAACTCTCGGCTATGTGGATTTTTTTTTCATTGGCTGAGGATACACGGGAATACCTGTCTCAGCTCAGAGACCATCAAAATCTGTATTAGATCAGTATGTAATATCAACAACATAAATCCCCTGACTCGTGTTAGAGCTTGTTCAACCAGGGCTCAGCTGTTTGCACTGTGTACCTTAAAAGGGTTGCAGTTGTAGAGATTTACTGAGTAGCTGTGTGATCCTTGGTGCATAAATTATCAAATATCAAATGCTGGTGGCATCATCAACAGAAGATCAGAAGTAAGGAGAGTGAATCACTGATTATATCATCTCAGTTTCTGTTGTCTCTTTTGTGACTTGTGCAGCCCAAACTATTTCCTAACAAGCATTCATTGACCAATTGACTCTCAGACAGGAAAAACCCCAGCACCTCATGTTTACTTTAAAATAAGTTTCCTTGCCATATCTGGGACACTTGTCAACTCTATTACAATGACCTTGTGGCACTTGGTATTACCATGCTTTAAACACCCTGGGAAGAAACATATTTGATATGGAACAGACACTACTGGAAAAACATTGCTAAACTACTCTGGAGATGCTCTGTCGAGTGTGAGGAAGAGCTGTATACAAACACAGGAAATTTTAAGGTAAGTTATTTTGGGGTTTGGTGTTCATATTATGAACAGGATACTTTATGCCTACAAAAGAAACCATCATTCCTGCCTGGGGAAACCAATTTCACTCCTCACAACATCAAGTTAAAGTAGTATAGCCAATTAATATAGATCCTTTAATAATTAGTTCATTGTGCTGATGTGCCTGATTGTCAAAATCAATTGTTCTTATCTTTCAAATAAAAAATTGCTGTCAGAGTGACCATTAGAAATGACAACTGACCCTGTAAACCACAGGGATTTATGTCATGTTTATAGGTATATCATTATGTGGACAAAATCATTGATCTTAAGATTTGTCTCTACAATTCTTTACATGGAACCATAAAATAATTTTTGGATCACTTGCAACACAAAGTGATTGGATTTCCTCCTAGAAATGCTATGTCCCTTTTAAATCTCCGTAAGTTTTGTGATATTCGCAAGAATTTGTACACCTTAACTACACATAGTGCAAAGAAATATCATCCTTCATTTGCTTTTAATATTGCTAGTTTCACTTCATTTTTCTACTGTGTGACTGAAATTTCGTTTCAGGTAAAAGCCTCCAAGAAATTCCTCTGAATTATTGGGTATTTTCCACTGACAAAAGAAACTTCATTTGAATGCATAAATCTAGAAGATTTCTTCCCATATTTTGAATGCAAATTCCAGAATTTTTGAGGAAATCAAATGTACCAATGTACAAAGTCTCATGTACTAAAAGTCTTTGATCAAGTTTTGCTGAGAAGCAAAAAATCATGAATCTTGGTGCTTTTTATTAGTTTGTGAGTCTACAGATTCAGAAGTTTGAGTGCCACAAACAAAACAAAAACAATTGTCCACTTGAATATCTTACAATCAGTTTTAAGATTTATATCCCTGTTTTCCTAGATCAGTAGAAAGAGCTGTAGTGCATATTCTGCATGTAAAATTTGGTCACAGTTTGACCATTTACCTCTTTCCTAAAGACAGAATGCTCTTAAGGACTCTTTTTCCCTGCCTACTTTCTGGGAAATCCTCTGTAGAAATGTCAGTGAGTGACAGTCCTGTATTTAAAGGATGTATGCTCTTCCCTTTCCAAACCTCAGATCTTTTTTAGACGACTGAATTAGAGAAAAAGAACCATTTCTCTTTGTCTCAGTTGTCATAAGCTATGCAATGAAGCAATTTTGAGGACTGGACAACCAGTATAACTGTCCAGACAGACAGAGCAACTGAGTCTCATAACCTCTGAAGAAGGCTATTGTCCTCTTCGGCATGTTGTTATTCATCCTCAAAATTTTTGGACCATTTTAAATCAAACAAAATAGTAGACCCTCACTGATTTTTTAGTAAGATAAACATACTGGTGAAAATTACTACATTGCAAACTCTTCTGCCATTTCCCCATATTCCTCACGTATGTGAAAGTACTGGCATGCTGAAAACATTACTTGTTTTCAGGTATTGAATGTAAATATATTAACATCAAGCATTCTATGTTTGTTAAGGAAACCTGAAAATGGGTTTTACTACTGTCCAAAAATTAATCAAAAAGTTAATCACATCTTCTTCAATTAATTATCCATCTTTCCTTTTATTATTTTGAGATTTCTAAAAGACATAAAGCATTTTAGTACTTTAATGATGTAGAGAGTGACAGTCTGTACAGAAAAATTTTTTACATTTAGTTGCATAACCACAACTAGGTTCTAGCCAAGGTTTTTGGAAACTTTGTATAAATACAGAAATGAAAGTGAATATGCCTTTGATTAAGACACTGCAGAGTAAAAGGTGTAAAATCATTATTAATATGCTAACTGTCTTGGGAACTCCCAAAATTTGAGTAGCTCCAAGGGATTGCTGGGGACCTGTTCAGGAATGCTACTACTTCCCTTGGATAGTTTTGTCTTTAAAAGGTGAGACACTAAATTACCACTTGGGCACAGATTCAGAAAACATACGAATCTTCAATATTATGCACTGGGACCCCAGAAGCACTCAGACTTTATTACTCCACTAATTCACAAGATTTCCTTTAGAGGTATGGGAGTTACTAAAGGATGTTCTGAATTTTACCAATGTTCCCTAGACCTCCTGGGTTGTGGGTGAACTTGTAGCTATAGTATAAGGCCGAAATATTTGTTGTTTCAGAAATGTTCCCAATATGTATTTATGTTACCTTTCCAAAGACGGCTTGAGTAGCACCAATAGGATCTTTTCATAGGGATAATATAAAAATGGTGGTTTGGACCATTTGGCAAAATTAATCTAAACTCCTTTATGCTCAAAATATATTTTTTCCACTTTAGGTATGTATCATTTTACTTAAAGAGTTTTCTATCAAAGGGAAGAAGAGCAACAAAGAGGTAAACAGAACAACACGTAATATTCTTCTCTCAAAAACAAACCCCAAATTATAGATAATTCCTTTGTTTGGATTTTGGTGAGGCAACCAGTGGGACAGGTGGTTGCACCCCATTGCCTGTGGTACTGTTTCACTCACAGTTTCAGATTGTCAAGCCAGAGGGCTGCCCTCGCTCCTGCTGGGTCAACAGGCTCCATCCGGGGAGCAGACGATGGTGACATTTGCTCCAGCTGCTCTAGTGGTTCAGCTAGCTCTGCTTTCTGCAAGGGCACACACGGCCCTGCAGAGAGCCTTACACAGAGTCCCCTTGCACAAACCAGCCTCTTAAGCAGAATCCTCTACCTCTAAAAGCTTTTAGACTCAGACTTTTTCATCAGAAGACTTTAAAATATTGCCTTAGATTATAGCAGCCACTCATCACATGGACATTTGGGCTTAATTAGTCGGCCCAGGCTTCTACACACTGTGATCGTTGTAAACTCTCCTCCACTCTGCCTTATAATGTGCATGTGCTTTTAACAGAAATACCTCACAGATATAACTGGCAACAAAATACACAAATTTAGTAAGTTTCACACTTGCTTGATGGGGGGTTTTTGTGCTCTTCTCAGCCGAATACCACTCTGTCACTAGCCATGTTGTTTTAAACATGAACTTTAAAGCTGTACGTTTAAAATATATTTGAAGAACTGTTTCGAAGTATGGAAATCAGCCATCCTGTTGTTTTATAGTGATGAAATTAAAAGTTCTGAAGGTCAAATAGGGAAATCTCAATATTCAACTAATTTAAAAGTCTACCCAGACTCCCTTTCCTCTAAGGAGTTTTTAATGGACAAATAACAAAAACTAGTACACAACTAGTTCTGTGTAAAAATCATGCAGTATCACTTATTATAATCAGAGAAAGCTCAATCAAAATCACATTTAAAGGAATGGAATTTTTTCTTGTTACAGAAGCATACATTCCAAACAACTTCAGCTTCATCTGGTATCAGACTATGAGAGTCAAACATTTTATTAGTCTTTTAAATCAATTTAATCCAATTGGAAATATTAAAATTATTAAGAAAACACGTGTATTTCATTGTGTCACCTTTACTAACAAGTTGGAAAATCAGAGTTAGGAAAAGTAAAATGTATGAATGAATTTGACGTATTATGGGAAATTAAGATTATAATTTCTATTCAGAAAGGTCTTCTGTAGTAAAATAGAGGATGTGTTCTTTATAGTAGTTCCTACTGGAACTATTTGCATTGTTATTTACTGTGCAAATTATTTATTAATAACATGTACCTTACTATAAATACATTCAGAAAAATCCTAACAACCTGAAATTCATTTGCAGTTTTTCCATTTGTTTCACTGGGACCACAATCTTGTCATCTATCTTTTGAAGGTGTTCATATGTGAATGATTCAGGGAAATTGTGTAAATGACCTATAATTATATTCTCTAGAAAGGTATTTTCCAGTAAGTGTAATCAATTACATTTCTCTTTAGGCTGCTCTGGATCAAATCATTAAAGAAAACCTGTGGTTATCTCAAGAATATAAAATCTTTCAAATTGACTACTAAAACATTAAAATAGATCTCACAGAACTCTATGGCAATAGTATCAGGGTAGGAGATGCTATTAGAGGTTGTCAGCAGGTAAAGTGCTAATATCCCTCATTCAATTCATTTATCACTTCCTAAAATTAATTTCTTCAATACAGCTACTTAATAACAGCAGAATACCTGCAGTAGTATCCCTCAAATTATTTTCTTCTTGGCTGTTTCACACTTCCCATATTTTCATTTTTGTTTGTTTGCTGTGGCAAAGTTTTTTCTTACTTTTACAGAGTACTTCATCTAAGGTTTTCAAAATTCAGTTTTTGACAATTCCACTTTTGCTACTGAAATGAATTTATTTTTGTGTATAAATATATTCTGCAATAATTGAAATTTATCTTACCATTACATGTAACTTCTTCATAAAACACTTTTTCTGGTAATTGTGAGTTTTATGACATTGACATTCAGATTCTGTAAGTTTTTAATTCAGAAAACAGTCAAGTGAAAATAAAATATGGTAAAATCTAGTTTGATGATCTTTCTTGAAAGAAGTATAGTGGCTAGCTATAGTGCTTTATTCATTCATTAGATAATTTTTTTTTTTAATTAACAGTGCTGTGAAACCTACGTCAAGTGATATTGCAGAACTTTGTTGTGGTAATGTAATGCCAATTGACAGAAAAAATATTTTCTGGTTTTTTCTTGTGTTTATACAAAGCTGTCAAAATAAAAGCCTATCATTACCAACTGTAAGTTAAATGTACTGTTCAGGTATTTTAGTGAGGTTACTGCTTGTTTGCCTTCAATGTCTCCATTTGTGAAAATTAATATACATTTAAGTTATCAAGTTCACAGACCTTACCTTCACACCAACAATTTCAGGGAGGAATCTTTATTAACTCAGGCCCTGTGCAGGAACCATGTGATAATGATATGTCAGTCCATTTTCTAAAAGCGCGGTGCAGAAGTGTTTAAATTAATCGATTAGATGTAGAATTCAGATAATTTGCTAGTACTTTACTTTTAGCAACCCATTTTACATCTCATACCCATATTTTCATTGCTCTTTTCTTCTTACCACCATAGTCTTGCATCTTAAAGTTCACTGAATTCAGTTTGCTCCTGACAAATATAAATAAGAAAATCCCTTCTGAGGTATTCTTCTTAACTATACAGTTCTTCTGTATTTCACAACAAAGCTGGGTTTAAGTCATATATTCTTAGGGATAACCATATTTGGGGAACAATTTGGAGATTTAAAACATAAAAAGCAGAAGAAGCAATTACCTATCTTTCTTCACTGGGTGAGTATAAATTATGTTCTGTTGATATGATAGCAGAGGTAATGATAGGTGTATTGAAATGTTTTCTTAAAGGGACTGGATAATAGCAGGAATTTATGTATTTTTTTCTGGATGTAGAATTATGGTATACTCTCTTCAAGCCTCTCTACAGAGAAATTTATCTATGTAAGATTTATCAACAGGACATTTTATATCTTTGAATGTGAGAATATCTGGCTTCTCCATACTCAGAATTTAGTAGTTCTTGGTAATATTTGTGAAACAGATTTTTCTCTCAACAGTTTACCTCCTCTGGACATAGTATTGATGATATTATCATGCATCTCAGTGATGTAGTCTGAAAGCAAAAGAAAATTGCAAATGAGTTGGCATATATTGTTGTTTTCTTGCCTCTCAATTTGATTACAATAAAATAAACATAATAAAATACAGCAAAATAGAAATGCAATACCAACAGGATCTAGTTTCATCAGCATTGCTATATAATAATTTTGTATATAATAATTGCTTTCAAAGATCTTATTTATGAATAAAATGGTGATGAGGATGTTGCAATTCTATAGCATTATTATAATTAGCATTAAAATACATATATCAGGCTTGTCATAGGAATCAGTGATGGCAATGTTTAGAATTTTGGACAGTTCAGCAGTGTTATTGTAGGAAGAAGAGAAATTTTCTTTATAATATTAAATTCAGTATTACAGAGAGAACTTAATCTAATTCTTTTTTGACAACTCTTCCTTTTTTTCAATTAATAACTATTAAAATATTCCTAGCATTCTCACATAAAGAAAGTATTTAGGAACTACAACAAAAGGAAAAAACCATGCTGATGATATACACCACCTATAAAAAGAAGATACATTTTCTTCCTGGGATTTTGCTAATAAGCAAATTACAGCAGCAGCAGAAAATCAATTCGGAAGAGTGTCAAAGTAATGATTTTTCTTGGTGCTCTGTATTATATGTGCACTACTACAATGACATGAACATTCAAGAAGAAAGTGTGTTCATCCCTACTTAATTCCTGAGAAATTTCTTCCCTAAATATACAAAATTACTCAAAATTAGAAGCCAATTTTTACAAGTACTAGTGTAAAAGGCAAATTGGTTTTGGGGTTTTTTTCCCCTTTTTTTCTTTTTCTTCATTTTAACTGGAAACACACAAGACCAGGTTGCATGGGGATTTGGGCAACCTGGTCTAATAGAAGATGTCCCTGCCTGTAGCAGGGGAGTTGGAACTAGATGGTCTCTAAGGTCTCTTTCAACCAAAACCATTCCATGATTCTATGATTCTAATTTTTAATTTGATCAAATATAATTCTGAACAAGTATTTCCCTGTAGTTCTTTACCTTGAGATATTCTTACCCTTATTTTTATTTTCTCAGTAGTCTACTCACTGGAAAAAACTCTGCCATTCACAAGACACTCTTCATATATCTATATCTTCCACTGATCAATGGCGTGTCTGTCATGTTGAATGTGCAATCTTCATTAAAACATGAATCATACATTTCCACTTTTCCAAGATGACTTTGGAATGAGCTATAATGGACATTGATACCATCTTTAGATACACTCTATTTAGTTCCTAGTATTTCCCCAAAACATTTAGTTTTGAGAGTAAGTGTTGGGGCTTTTTTAATGGATTTGGGGGGATGATGATGATGCCTTAGGTTTTAACTTTCATATTTTTCAAATCCTGTACTGCCTAGTGTGTAACTCTGAAGTTTCTTGTAGCCTATTAACTGCTGCTCTCTGGTGCTAGGTAGACATAACAAAGCCTCTCCAGGCCTCCTCTCCAAGGACACTCAGACCTTCCTAGGCCCAAAATGTAAACCAAAGCCTCTAAAAGGGGGGGGGCAAGCTTGGGGAAATTACATCATTAACTGAAGCTTTAATTGCAGAATTAACCTTGATATGCAAATGAACCAAGCCTATAAAAGTGTGAAGAACTTGTGACCTCTCGTCCATCTTTGGGTCCATCTTGGCAAAAGCCTCTGGCTCCCCAGGGGGTACCTTTGAAGGCCCTTCAAATAAATACCTACCTTTATTTCCTTATTCTTGTCTAGTTTCTGTTTGTAGGTGGCCTCTTCAGGCATCAACGAGGGTGGGGGTTTTAATGTTGATAGCTTATTAGTTTTCACACGTGTATTTTGATGTGGCAAAATCCTGTGTGCAAAAGATTTGTAGGTTGATCATTATGTGGTAGACTTTCAGTAACAAAATCTTGTATAATAGAGCTTCTTCCCTGCAAATATATAGCAGCAGCTTCTTCTGGAAATCTGAATGGGCTGGCATATTAGTGCCACGAATGTGATTATGCTTTAAAAACAAATCTAGTTGTTTACCGTGTCTTCCTTTTTGTACTGAATAATCTTAAAATATCTATTCCGTGGGCCAAATTTGATACTTCCAATGTATTGTGCTAATGTGCCAATGCTTGTATTGTAGACATCAGGTTTTGTTCTTCTAGTTAAAGATCCCAAATATTGAGGCATGACATGTCTTTATAAGTTAAGGACCTATTTACTTCTATCTGTCCTTAACACTGCAAGTGTCATTGTCTCACAAAATATTGACAATTGGGTTTTTTTAACATATTTTTCTAGAAAAACTATAATGCAAACTCTAGTTACTTTAAAATGTAAGTAAAATATTCATTCTCATACTCACAACCTGGTATCTTCAGGTGGCCACATAATAGTAGTGTTTTGGGGAGGGGGGTCTATTAATTCCTGTTTCTTTTTTTTTTTTTTTTTTTTTTACTTTCTGGATAACTGACATATTATTGCAGTAAAACATATGTAGGGTCAATTCCTGCTGAATAGTTATTAGAAACCATGATAACAAAAGTCATTACACTGCAGTTCCGTTTTGACAGTAAAATTTCTGCAACATTATCACAAATCCTCATGCATTAGTGCAATGATCCTTACTATAGTTTCATATTAGAATCAAAAGACTGCTGTAGCATGCTTGATACGAAAAGTCATGCAAGTCAAGTGAAGTTCTTTTATGGTTTTAGAGATAACATATTTTCATGTCTTTCTCATGCATGTGACTCTGAGCCCTCTTGGATATTTCTGCCATTAGTGTATTTGTCATCTGAGATATAACTGTTTTAAAATAACGTTCCTGTTATTTAGAAAGGCCAAAGACAAAGTAAACCTGACAATGGGCACATGTCAGTTCAGGCAACAAATTCCTTCTGATTGTATTGTTCCTATGAATTGACCTAACTGAAAAAAAAATACAGCTCTCATATAGAGAAAAAATAATTTCTGATTCTAAACTTTGGGTTTAGTTCACTTATCTGGAGATCATGGTTTACTTCACATCTTCCCAAGACTAATACTGAAAGCATAGTTAAGATTTTGGCAAAAACTCCCACCCATTCCAAATTTCTTAAAAAACTTACATGATAAACAAAACTGTCAAGGATTGAGTGTGCAAGAAATTAATACTATTATAGAAGAAATGTCATCATTTTAATCTATTTCTATATTAAATTTTTAACCAACTTTCGTAACTATTTTGATTAGGGAAAGAAATGGGTAATCAAGCTGACATTTGGGTTTTGCCCATTTAACAAGACTAGATAGTAGCTAGTAAGCAAAAATGTGTAGTTTACAGAATTTTTAATTGAGGTTCTATTTGCTTTAGAGTTTTGATACTATAATATGTTGACAGAACAGCCAGTTTCATATGAAAACATGAGCTAAAAAGATGTATCTTCAATAAGCTTTTTATTATGTAAATTTCCTAAACATTCTTAGAGCTAATTACATTTAAAAAATGTAAACATCAAGTTAATGTTACAATTAAATTTGAATCAATAACTCAATAAGTTCAAATGACTTAATCAGAATATTAATGCAACAGGCAAACAAACCTAATTATTAGTTTGATAGCAAAAGGATGTTTTTGGGCTAATTTATGGAGAAGTCAGTCTCCCTTTCAGATGCATCAGCCATCTCAGTGGCTAATCAGGTCACAGTTTTGATGCATAGGACAGCTGTTCTACAGTCACAGAATGCAGTGTAGTCTGTAGGACTTCAGTGTTAGTTCAATCCTAGTGTCTCCCAGAAGGAGTGAAGTCTCCTTTCTTTGGTTTGGGATTTTTTTTCTAAAATACTGTTGAAATTTTATAATTCAGTTAGGCATTTCATTTGAAAATTGAGCGTTCCCTAATGCCTGGGGAATAAAGATGATGGAAAATTGCTTTTTTTCCCCTGCATAGTCATAGGTATTTTAAGGATACTTGCCCCCTTTTTTACCTCAGTGACAACTGTGGTATTAAGGCAAATGAGATGAATAAGAATATTACCAGTTTTAATGGCTCACATTTCTTACAGTACACAGTTCTTTAAATAGAGAGGTGTGGATGGTGATGCCATTGGGCACTAGACCTTCATTCACAAAACCAGCAATTTTGACTGCAGATCAAATGTTCCTCCAGTGCTATAGTGACATGACTTCATGCTGAGAAGGTCGTGATACCAGCCTTTGAATTAAGGGGTATCAGGCAAATAAACAAAAATTATCTTTTGCAAAACATTAAAGAATTTAAGCAGTAGGGTGTTTCTCATGTGTTGAATTGCTCCGTCAGCAATGTCACTTAGAAACAAATCCTCAAAGAAACATGCATGAGCTCAGTTCTTCCACCAGCAGCTTTTTACCTTATTGCATGAACTTATTTTTTGTTCTTTCCCAGCAGATTCTTCCTCTAAATAAAAAAAATAATTGTTTGGGGGTTTTTTTTATCACCATATCCTCTTATTTTTTTCCAGACCCTAGGCACCAGACCAAACAGAATAGGAAAAGAGACACTGGGAAGCACCACTCTTGTACTAAGCAAAGTAGAAAGAGATGGACATTGTCAGCAGTTCTATTAGACTATCAGTTCTAACATGTACATAAACATTAATATATGTGTGTGTACAAATGGCAGGAAAGGCCTGGTATGAGGCTGGTCAATCCTTGGTCAGCTGGTGGCTGTGGTCTGCCTTGTTTCATATGTCTGTGAAAGCACTGTAAAGGTGGAGACGGCTTTTGACAAGTTTTGCAACACATTTCCCCTTCGGAAGGAAAACTTACCCTGATCCTCTTTTGTGAGATTTTTGTACTGGGAAGTCTATGTATGTGAGCTGACTTGACCCTAATATGACTGGTTTGTTCTGTAACACTTTACAGAGATGGCAGAATTATTTCTGAGTCACAAACTTATTTAATCAAAAAAACCCATCAGAATCAGGAGGAAGAAGAGCTTCAATTCCAGCTACTCCATTATTTTTCTTTAAAGTTTTTATTCTTTCTCTTATTTACATGTAAACTAGTGAGGTTTAATAGTTTCAGAGTAGCAAACAACTTCCTGAAGCAATGTCCAAAAGTTAAAAAGATAACCATATCTTATCTACTTGTTGGTTAGAGCATGGTGCTAATAAGACAAAGGCTGTGGGTTTGATCCCCCTATGGGCCATTCACTTGAGAGCTGGACTCAGTGATCCCTGTGGGTCCCTTCCAATTCAGAATATTCTGTGATTCTGTGATTTTTAATTGCATGGATTAATAGTTTGAGATTTTCATTCTTATAAGCTACCTAAATTCACGTTCATTCAGATTTACTTCAAACTTATATTAGGATCATCATTAAGGTCACAGCATTACAGCTTAATCTTGCAAATACTTTATAAAAATATTTGGTGTCAAAGTAACTTGACCCAGCACTTAGTAACTGACAGAAAAACCTTGTAGAAAATAGCAAACAATATTCTCTAGATTAATAATAATCATATTTTTTGCTTCCCTTTGTAGGTCATAAGCAGTTCTTGGAATCTTCCATGATTATAAAGCACGCCTACACTGTAACTCACCCCAAATACCTTACAGTAGGGGTACTTATGTTAAAGTCTTTTTAGGCCTACCTTTTCCATGCTTATTTGCTTGGAAAAGTAAAAAATTCTTATTAGTTTAACATATAGGATTAATGTGTCTTGTTGTACAAATTGTAATTCTAGAAACTGGTAGAGATTTTGTGGTGTGCCTTCTTAAACCTTTCTGCTCCAAAAGGATTTATAATAGTATAAATCATCAAGAATGGTCTCAGCTACAATTAGCTGGAAATAGTTTGAAAAATAATTCTTGACTGACTGTGTTGAACGTCTGTTGTTGGTATTTCATCAGGGGTAAGAGGAAAGGTATTGTAAGTTTTTGTTTCATAAGATTAATTTTCTTCCATTTCTGAATGGGAAAAAAAAGTCCAACAGTGTGCTGACCAGCTCCAATCCCACTACACACTCTATAATTTACAGTATTATCTAAATAATTTCCTAGAGAATTCATAAAAGGACAAATTTATATGAAGAATGTAATTCTATGTAAGCAACTGTTTCAAGGAATCTATTAAAACTGTCAGCAGAGGTTTTTGTTCAAGTTTGTACATATAGATAATATCCCATCTTCTAAGAAGAGCAGGTAGAATTGCTGTCTCATGGATTCAGGATAAGGAATATTATGAAAAGCGACAGAACTATGGCTACCCGACATCTTAATGATTAATATTACAGATTAGTTTAAAGAATGAGAGATGGCTCACTCCAAAACAGAAATTTGGAGTGAGAAAGAAGAAACCACTTTATTCCTTGAAACAGAGAAAGGAACTGATGCATGGTATGATTCATATTAGCTTTCCAAATCAGTAATTTCCACAAAGACAGAGAAAATAGCCTAATGCAGATTTGGTTGAAGGCCTCATTAGCATTATGACAACAAGGATCAAGATCTTATGAAAAACTCCTATCTCAGAAAAAAAGACGAAATGGTTTAGGCTATTTTGGTGTTTGTCATACATCAATCTGTTCTGGCATTCAGTGCTCCACCTCAGAGTCCTACACCTTCACTGTGTATCACAACCATGACCTGTTTTGGAAATATTATCACTATTGTTCATTAAAAGCTGTTCAGGTTCACTTCCAAGCATAAGAATGAAGGGTGGCCACAGACTGTGCAAGAATAGCTCAGTGATGCTAATGGGCAACATCTTACCCTGATTAGATAGTGAACTGCCCACCACTGCAAGCATCCATGGGATTGAAAAGGGAGCATACTAAGAGCAGATTGTGCTGTCCCTGCAGTCTTGAAATTATTGATATTGAGATTCAAACAGATCTTCCTCTCCACAGGAACAACCAGAAGGCAGAACCAGAGGGGTTTCTCTTGACAATGGCAAGGAGACCGGGCAATGGCTCTTGGAAAGCATTACATTAGCAGCTGGAAGGTACACAGTGAGAGCATTTAGTTTTGTCTGGAAGGAATAGAAAAGTTTTTTATTCTTATGCACCTCCTCAACTGTCTGATGAAGATACCTGACCTAAGAAAACAAGTTAAAACATGTAAAAACAGGAAGGAGTTCATCATGTCTCCCAGTTAATTACTAGGAAGACATGTTGAATTTTGTAATTCATATCATCATGAATTCAAGTAATTTTTTACCATGTGTAAGGTTAACCACTATGATCTTTTAAGCATTTTTTTAAAACATGGTCAGCCAATAAAATATGAAAGCACATGTCCAGTGAACAAAGTGGTTTGAAAACCTGATTTCAAAGTTCCAGAAAAACGAAGAGGAATTCACGTTCTGCTGTTTCCAGTGCAGAACCAGTCCAAGCCATTGCTAGAGAGATGTACGTCTAAGTATCCAAATACTGATAGTTCTCAAGAACTATCAGTAAAGGGTTGAAACAGAAGAGATGAGTCCCCCCAGAAGGACACAGCTGTCTGGGTCACTGCCTGCAGGGGTTGTCTGAGCCTGGTATTAGTACCACAGGACAGTGCAAAAGACACCTGTGTGCAGAGTGAGCAGGTGAATGATCTGCTCTGTCTCATGGCAGAGCTTAAGGAAGAATTGGTAAAGCTAAGGAGAAGCTCATCAGGAGTCAGAGGAGCCCCACACCGCTTGCCATCACGTAGAAGGAGGAGATCTAGTAAATGGAGGGGGAATGAAAATGGATCCCTGCTCAGGGAAGTAAAAGAATACCTTCCTGACCCCCACTGCCATCCCAGCTGCCCATATAGAATAGGTATAAGGCCTTGCTTGGACCTAGAGGGTCAGGCAGATAACACTAGAGTAAAACGTCTGCCTAGAGGGTCTCCCAGTTGCACTTACTCTGTCATATGGATCACAACCTCGGGTATTAAAAAGAAAAGAAGGGCATTTTTAGTAGGTGACTCCCCCCTGAGGGGAGCTGAAGGCCCTCTGTGTTGACTGAACTTATCCCAAAGAGAAGTCTGCTGTCTCCCTGGGGCTTGGGTATGGGATTTTACCAGGAGGGTGCCTCAGCTAATTCAGCCCTCTGATTATTAACCACTGCTGGTTGTTCAGGTTGGCAGCGACGAGGCTGACAAGGCCACCAGTGTAATTAGGACTTCAAGGCTCTGAGTCAATTGGTTGATGGGAAAGGAGCACAGATGGTGTCCTGCTCAATCCCTTCAGTAGCGGGGATGAATGATGAAAGGAACAGGGAAAGCCATATTATCACTAAGTGGCTTAAGGACTAGTGCCATCAGCAGAATTTTGGGGTTTTTGATCATGGGGCAACTTTTTCTGCACCAAGCCTGCTAGGGTCAGGTGGGCTCCATCTATCAAACAAGGGCAAAATGATTCTAGCTCATGAGTTGGCAGGGCTGATTGAGAGGGCTTTAAACTAAGTTTCCCTTAGAAAATGTAAAAGTAGTATCTAATGAGGGTATCTGTGAGGTTGCAGTGTCTGGACTGCAGCATTAGTGAGTCAGCTGCACTATTACAATACATTAGATGTAATTATTTACAAATAAGTTAAAAGGCTGGAATAATACATTACGCTAGAGAAAAAATGGGCATTCTTTTGTAATCCTGCTGTACCACTAATGGGTATAGCAGAGTTGTGCAAGTCAATTTTTAGTTAGAAACAAATACCAAGAATTCTTCAAATCTCTTTTTGCTAGTCTAAAACAAAGATTTTCAGAATTTGACACAAAGGAAAAACCAATGTTGTAGGTTGGAGAAAACAAAAGTTTAGCTTCTGAAAATTATCAGTTTGTCTTGATTAGAAATGAGATACTCACAAACTAGATCTAGAGATCTAGAGAGGCCATTTGATATTTTTCAGCTAGGGAAGATGGAGTTCTTCCCCATTTAAATGTCAGTAATTCCAATGCTCAGTATCCTCCTATATTCAATTATCTTGTTAATATTGTTGGAAATAAAATTCTCTCATTTCCCAAAAACACCTGCCTGAATGACCAGGTTACAAATTATCCTTGGATAAGTCTATCTTGGTTTCTCATTGTATTTTTACACACTGTGAATAATTAGTTTTGAAGGAGACAAAAAGGATGAAACAGTCATTAGGATGTTCATCTAACAGTAGAATCCCAGCCTGAAAGAAATTTTAGGTAAATTATATTAAAAAAGTAGTTTCATCAGTAATGCTGAAGGAAGAACCTCCAGAATAATATAGGTCCCAGATCTGGGCATGCTAATGAACGGCATTATACCTTCTTCCAAATCTCTGCTCTTAATCAGACAGTGAGAATATTAATTTGGGTCTTCCACTTCCTGAGAACTCTTAACCCTGGGATTTTGGAGAATAGGCCCTCCTTGATTTTCAGGGTTCAAGCTTTTACCCCGTCACATTATTACCACATATCAGGGGACTTCCAAGGCTGCTGGCAGTCACTGGTACACCTGCTCCTACCTGGCTTGCATAGATGGCAGTTTTTCCTTACTCTGGATAGAGTAAGGGTGTGGTAGGTTTTTAAGGTGTCCCTGAGGCTTGGTTTCTAGTGCCACTCTCCCTTCAGTGAAGAGTAACTTCGCCCAGCTCCTTTAATTTTTTTTTTGTCTGGAATTAGGCTGAATCTGTAAGTAACAGCACTTAGTCAGAATATTAAAAAGTGACAACACAGATACAAATAATGTAAACTAAGAGTAAAAGAAAAGCTACATTTACTCTATTTAAACTGCAAATAGATGTCAATTCCCATCTTCAAGTAGCTTTCTGCTTTCCTCTCAATAATGTGGATGTCAGTGTTTCAGGTTTTGGAAATGCCCCTCTCTCTTAATTTCATACTTTACATGCTAGGGTCACTCTCACCTTTCAAAATCTCTAGGAGGGTTAGATGGATTTAGCATTTTCCTTGAAACTAGCAGAAAACATGATCCAGGTGAATAAGTGAAGCATTATTAGAATAATGGTTTGTTCTATACCCATAAGTTCCCTTGTATACTTAACTGTTTGGTAAACAATCCTTTCTTTCAATGAGGTGTGAAATTCTAGCACCTCCCTTTAGTGGATATTTGATATTTTACAGCAAGAATATACCTTTCAATCAACCTGAGAGGCCGTGTCAACCTTCAAATTAAAAAAAACCAACATGCTGACATGTAACCAGTTAGTTTTTGTAGCCTATTGCTGCTTGTTGTTTGCAATCAGGCATTGATTAAAGTGAGCCAGTCTGCTGGGGCAGTGGTTTCAGAGTGAGGGATCCCCAGCTCCTTCACACTGTCTCTCTCTCATATCTCTTTTTCCAGTAGTACTTACATAGCCCTTTCTCTAGAGCAGGGTTGGTAGAAATTTTCCATCTGACCTACCATGAACACTCAAAAATTCTATCAGTTATGAAAGAAAATGTAAAAAATCCCTTTATGTGTCTTGATTATAAAGTTAATATGACATTAAATATACATCCATTTGTCTTAAAGCAAATAACTTAGAGATGAGACAGGGCTTCCTGAAGAATTTTAGGCTTGCATTAAGGGAAATATTTTATTGAAAGTTAAACTGAAAGAATATAAGGCAAACTGCTTTTCCTTGCTTGTCTGAAGGATTTGTATCTAATGCCCTCATCAAAGAGGTCTTTAGGACAGGACTGTGATGTGTCCCTGCCACAAGACAAAGACAGATATAAAACAATGATCTAGACTAGAAATCCACTTCTCTAGGGAGCAGCTGTAGTGCATTGATTTGTGCTGTTGGGTATGAATCGCTGCAAATCACTATAGGTAAACCCAGGGTTTGGGATTTGTTGGAATAAATGCATGATATAAATATCTTAAAGTTATCTAGCCCTTTTAATGAGAAAAGGTATTCACTGTTTCTGAAAAGGATTTGCTGAATTCAAGAGTGAATGACTGAATGCAAAAAAAAGGTGGGAATGAAGAATTATGGGATGAAAGAGCACCAGAACTGATCTGATTTCCAGAGATGAACTGCGTTGATGTAGCTTTACTATCCATTTCCCAGTAACCCAATGTAATTTTGTTAGTCCTAATATGTTTTACCACTAAATCTAGCCAATCTTGACATTGATTTCAGTGCAATTTGTGTAATAGGTCAAGTAAAGTGGCGCTTATTGACTGCTGATTGTATATGTTTTTCCACCTGATGTGTTATTGTTAATTGACATGCTCTTTCATTTTCCTGAGATAATTTTTATTCTATTTGGATAACTGCCTGAACTTCCCCCATTGTAAACTAGGTCTCTTTCATGGCAAATATCAAACACAGTTTTGAAAATCAGATAAATTGCAGACACAAATTCATCCCTTCAACAACAGAACATTAAAATAATCAGATTCAAGCTAGTTTGTCAAACACAATTTTCCTTTAGTGTGAATATATGCTCTCTGCCCCTAAATAAATCACCCATTTCTAAATGTCTTGTAATCTTGTCCCATACCATTTCTACTAATATTCTTGCAAAAGAATTCTGGCTAACTCTAATGGCCTGAAGTTTTCTGAATAATTCTTTTTCTCCTGAAATATTGTAGAATGTTCTACATCTATTCCTAGGTGAATACAGGTCTTATATTGCCAGACTATTTATCTCAATTCTTAGAGAGTATAAGTGTATATATATATCTAATTTTGGCCTGTTGCTTTCCCTCATGAAGCTTTTTTTTCTTGTATTTTGAAGATTGCCTTCAGGAATTTTCTTGGTAATTGTGCACATGGGGATAAGGGTGGTACTTACCTTTCTGATGTCAGGGCTACATGCCCAGCTTCCTTCAGCTGATGAGAGCAAATTGGCTGAAGTAATATATCAGAAAGAAACCAAACATCACTTTAAGCAATAGCAGTCTGATTTCTGCATTGGTGAACTAGTAGATGACATAAGGGTTTCTCCATGTTCTTCATTTGAGAAGTACAGTGTTGATCCCTCTACAATTATGTGCTTGTTTTAATTGATTCCAAATGTGTGTTTCTCCATTTTTAAGGTGCCCAAAATGGTGTTATGAAGACAGCAACAAAGACCCCAAGAAATATTTCCCTTTCTTGAGATGTCATATTGGATGCACATCTTCTTTCAGATCCACTGAAATAATGACTACTTTTTGTCATCCACCCAAGCAGACTGCTTTCCAGCACTCCCCATATTACCCTATGACCCTTGTGTTTCTTCTGCATGGTGGGATCCCAGAAATACCTCTCTGGGTTGTTCTAGGAATAAATTGACACAGCCAGGCAAAAAATCTCTCACTGTCTACCTCATTCTGTGGCTGGCATAGAAGGCAGTTATCCACTTTAATTGAAACAAACTGTGAATTGAAATCTCAAGATTACATAGTCAAAAATAAGATTTATACAAAGGATTGATCCGTAACCATGAATGTACTGACTCCACTAGAGCTGCATAACTTGCAAAATATGCTTTTAGATCCATGAGCTTTGCCAGAACACTCAGCAAAGTCTGGAAACTCTTCCCAGCACCCACTCCACAAAGGAACCAGCTTCCTGGGTGCTTGTGTCCTATATACAGCCCTCAGAGGGCACACAGCTGCCACCAGCCTAGTGAAAAATCAGGCCAGAGGAGTTTTCTAGAAGAGGGCCTTAAACCAAGGAGTAGAGTTTTTAATCTCTTGGCCTTAAGTGACTGTGAACACCACTTGATTTCAGTGTAAAGTCCAGACTAGTTACCTTAAAACAGTGCTGCAAATCACAGAATCGTAGAATGGTTTGGGTTGGAAGGGACCTACAAGATCATCTGATTCCAACCCCCTGCCATGGATGGAGACCCCATCCTACTGATTATTCTGTCCCCAAGTTTTCATTCTATTGCAAGGCATATATCAAGTATTGTACAGACTTATGTTGCTCTGCTCTGACAGTTCACTACACCAAGGTCTTGGGCACATCAAATATGCTCTGTCCCTCCCCATATCCCTGCTCTGCTTTCCTTAGGCCAGCTCAGTACATGAGCCTAACATACAGCATACAGAGATACCTCTGTGAGGGCTTCTCTAAAGAAGGGGATTTGCACAGGTTCAACTGGAAAACCCTCTGGATACCTGGGAGTGTTGTGATGAAGTGTCAGATAGAAGGAATCAAGCCTGATTTGCTGAACAACCCTTGCTGGTATAAGTTAAGTGAAAAAGATACTTTTCAATTTATGCTTAGTACATTTGACCTCAAAGTCAATGAATGATACAAAATACTTACTTGTTACATTCTTTTTCCAGAGAATTACTATTTGCAGTATTAGTCAACTAGTGTCCTTTGTGAATCTGCTTCAAACTGAAGTTTTGTAGAACAGAGAAAAACTTCCACATTTGAGATGTTACAAAAGCAAATTCACACTCATTCCATGCAGAAATCTCTATCATCCTAAACAAGCTAATATGTCAATGCTTGGAAGATATGTTTCTTTGGCAGCATATTATACATGGAAATTATTTCTATTATATTTTTCCTATGTGTATCTGAAAACAAAACTATATACCGTATCATATTGTGTATATATATATTTATAAATATATATAAGCCTTCTAGAGATTATATTCATTTCATACATCAAATTCAGGCTAAGAAAAATGTCAAACTTTTTTTACTAATTTCATACTTGTATTTTCTTTTAATATCCTGTTTTGGTTCTCTAGTTATAACATAGATGCACCTAAAGTTCGCTAGAAACATTTGCCATTAGCTTCTTCTAAAAAAAAAATTAAATTTGAGGATAATCCTACCTCCAGAGCTTATTCTGTTCCTGGCCATTGACTGTGACAGTGAAAGGCTCATCTGAAAGCAGTGGAGCATCCCATCTAAAAGCATAAAACATATTACATTTCATGAAAAAGCTAATTCAGATTGTTTAATTCTGGTAATATTGCCTCTGTCACCTTCAAAATCAAAATGTTCTTTCCTGTTATTATAAAGAAAACAACCAAATTGCTTAAAAACCCATTTGAATACACAGCTGCCTTATGTTGCATACTAATTTGATTAAAAATGCTTGTGCCTCACCAGCATTTTTTGCATAAAACACACTAGTGAATTTAACAAAGAAATACAAATATATTTTGGCAATTTTTGATGACAGAGTGTGCTATAGTGTCCACAACACCCCTGGACCGAACAAAGACCTCAACACAGCGTTGGGAGATGTTAAACTGAATGTCTTGCTGTATTTGTTTGCTCAATGCTTTGGGCACTGTGCCAACCTCATTGCGAATAACTGCATTAGTCAAGTGTATCCAAATTATTACA
The DNA here is from genome assembly GCF_020740725.1 of Corvus hawaiiensis. Classification (NCBI taxonomy): domain Eukaryota; kingdom Metazoa; phylum Chordata; class Aves; order Passeriformes; family Corvidae; genus Corvus; species Corvus hawaiiensis. The sequence continues at coordinate 968,378 of NC_063238.1, read as the reverse complement.
ACGCAGCGTCCATCCCAGTTATTGCTGTTGAAGCATTTGCTGAATCTTCACATCACTACAAGCATTTATTTGAGGGGCAGGATTTGTGTAAATTCAGGACTACTTTGATTTTAGACAGAAAATCTTAACGTCTTTACAAGTTGCTTGTTATTCCTAGAAAGAGTAATTAAGCAGTAATTGCACTACTTTTATTTACATATTTTGAACACCTTGCCTAAAAAGAGGAACTGCTGTGAAAATAGAATGAAGGGAAGAGGAGAAAAGCCAGAGAATTCATTGTATTTATCTTTCAGTTGATAAAAATAAATATTGTCAATAGTCATCTCACCTTCTTCTATCTTCATTATCTTCAGTTTAACTCTTTAATTTGGATCTAAATGAAGATGTTGCAATAAGTCTTTGTGGATTTCTGTTTGCCATGCTTTTGCAAGGGAGATGGCAGACTGTATGTATTTTAATCTTTTCTTCCCTTGAGGAGATCCTCCTCCTAGCGCAGAGATGTCCAGTCTTTCTCACCATAGCAACCCTTGCACTAAGGTATGTCTGCAAGCCTCAGAACATGTGGGTTCACCTCTGCACTTCAGGACAGCTCAGATTAAGGTGGCTGGATGGGCTCCAAAACAACCAAACAATATTGAGATTTGCAGCCCTCACTGGCTCTCTTCTCCCAGCTGCCCATTTGTTTTACTCAGCAATTTCCAGCTCAGCATAGTGGTGGCCATGAGGAACAGTTCTGAGAGGAGAAAAGTGCTGGAGCTGCTTGATAGCTACATGTCATTCAAGGGGTAAATTTGGGTCTTTCCTGCTACATACAGCAGGGCTGACAAGGCAAAGAAATATCCCTTCTCCTTGGTTTGGGATCAGTGTTTTCTTCTCTTACACTGGATGGCAGTAATTTTTTTCATTGTCTAGCCCCAGTGAAGGAAGATTTCAATCTGCTACGTTAGTGTTGTGTCCTTAAGCTTTTTTTCTGGACACCAGGTGCATCAGTAGTCTGTATTTTATTAGGCCCCTTGGTTGGGAGCAAAAATTGCAGCCTCTTGTACTGAAGTATATGGCTGAGTTTGTTGTAGCTGGCAATTTTACCTGGTGCACCTTCTTTTCCATGAAAGTATGTATTTTTGGACCATGAAAGTGTAAATTATCATCTGCTAAACTCGGTTAGAAGCGGGAAATTGCAATAATTTAAAAATACTTGACATTATAGTTAATCTCCAAATAGAAAAAATCTCCAAATTTTCTGTGAAAGAAATTTTTTTGAGCCATTGACTTTGAAACTCTGATATTTTTCACCATATGAAAAACATATTTTGACATAGACAATATATTGCAATGATGTATATAGAAGACATTATATATTCTATATATTATACATATATTACATGCTTTATATTCATGTCAATGTTTTCATGCACTGTACTAAGTCGCAAGTAATTCAATAAGAATAGAGACAATGAAAGTTTCAGAAATTATTAAAATTTAATGAGAAAGCAGAAATATCTTTTGGAAATACTTTCATGTAAAAAAAACCCCAAAAGTATAAGACAGTGAAAACTTGGAGGACTATTCCTTTGGTGGAAAACTGAAATTTTAAAGGTTCTTTCATTTATGTTTAATAACTGCCAAATATCTATTTTTGTTGCTTTCAATAAATGTTGATTTCATGGTGAAAAATATTAATAACAAAATATTTTGGAAACTTAAGCTATTGCCTTCTTTATCAACTCCAGAACAATGTTTACAGACAATATTTCCTCTTTGTCTCACTAGGATTAGTACAAAATTACAAGTTTTAATGCCAAACCACCAAAGACAGGTTTTGTCAAGAATAGAGTAGTCCTGATTTTTCACACACAAACACGTTATTGTCCATCAGCTGCAGAAAGGTGATGTCTGTGTGCAGTCCTGCAAACCACAGCACGTAACAGCAGTACTGTAAATTATCCTGCTATGAGTGAGGGATGCATGATTTCCCAGTCAGGTGTGGATGCACCTGCAGTATGGATAGGTTGAGAGAATTTATGCAGATACGCAAACCATTTAACTAGAGGCATAACTGCCATGTCTTGTGTTGCTGTTTGTAAGTCTATACAGTCTTTTAAGCTCCACCATGATATTTCTGTGCCTGCCTTAAATTACCTCACATTGAACATTCGTTACAGAGTAAAAGAATGCACAGTGACTAAATGACAGAGCAGCTGATGCATGGTAACCTTTTCATGTGTCAGAGCCCTCTGACAACTTGAGTTTTACATATGCTTTTGGATTTTTAACACTAAATCATCCATCTGCCAATGTTGTTACCAAGCAAAAAATTATGCTGTTGAATGATCAGAGATTATTTTTTCTTTATTTGGGCAAGAATGGACATTTCTGAGAGTTTCTTGGATTTTCATAAAACTGGGGAAGGGATTTAAATTCGAGTTGTTCTATCATGAGGAATCACTAGCTAAGCATTGTTTTGCATTGGGTTGCATCCTGGTGATGCCACTGATATATGTATTTTTGAAAACAATTGCTCATGCAACAAGAGTTTGGTCTGTTCTAATAGGTTCCTAGAGCAACCTGAAATTCTACATATGCATGCTTTCTTAACTCTTTAAACACAGTTTACTTCCCTCCTGGCTGGTTTAGACCTGCCAAGGTTTGTCTATGGTCCGAAATGCCAGAGTAACTAAGGCAGCCACACCCTTTTTAGGTCTCTGAAGCACTTATGGTGCACACACTCCCCAGTGCCAGTGTGTTTGTACCCAGATACATGGGTACCAATATAGGTACATTTGCCCAAATGTGCTAGGAAGGCAGGTGGCAATGACAGCCTTTGGGTCAGACAGCAGGTGTGAGAGACACACAGGTAGAATGCAGATAACCAGCTTTCTTTCATGTTCTCATTTTGACATTCATCAAGAGGCTTGACATTCCTTTCTACCATTTGGAAAATGCTATACCCACCCAATATTTCAAATTGCATTTTTTCTTTTATGGGAAGGAACAAAAGCTTAGGATAATTGATCTCTCCCTACTGCCGTGTGGAGCATCCTGTAAAAGGGATTATCTTTGGTTTCCTTAGTCAATATTTTGTGAACGTATTTCCTTCCCAGAAAGGAGACGTTGTGAAGAACAGTGACCACAAAGAAAGATATAAGACTGCATCTCCTTGCAAAATTATTTAATCTGTTACTCTTCTGACATACCTATAGAGGAGCACATAGGAGCATGAAAGGGAGTTAATGAAAGATACTGAATCAATGTACATAAGATAAAATATGTTCCTCTTTCTTTCCTCATACATTTTCTTCTGTTTAGATATAAGGTGATCAAAGTATAGCAAACAAGCCACAAAGAGAATTTCTATAGTACTTGAAAGATCTTTAGCTACTCTGAACCTCTGTGGGGAACCCAGATTCCTGCAGCAATAATTTCCTTCCAGAGTTAAATGAAAGACAGTCCTCGTACCAAATTATAGCTAGAATGTTGTAATTTTCTAAAGTACTGCTCATGATCACTTAAAGTACTCTCAGCCAGTGAATAGTGACTGACAATCAGTTCAGTGAAGTCCAGCTGCTGCTTTGAGTCTGGTATTGGAACATGCACTCTGGGACACTGGGGCAGCTACTCTGCAAGGGTATTTTATTAAATTAACAGTATTGAATGGTGCATAAAATTGTCACTAGGATGAATTTATTATAGTATAATTTTATTCTTACATTATTCTGTGTGGGGTGCTACCCCAACAGGGTTTCCGATTCAGTAGTATGCCTGAAGCCAGGGGTTTTATCAGCAGTGCGTCAAAGGGTGCCTGGCTCTCATTCATATATAATTTACTCTTATTACATGAGATTTTTCTATTTTTCTGCACTAACAGTTGTATATTTTCTAATGAAGGTTTAAATCAACTGGGAACCAGGGTATAAATAGAGTTTCAGTATTTTGTGCCAAGTATGGATTGTTTGTCTTCCTGTTAGTTATGGATTGTGAGTGTATTACTGCTGAAGGAAAATTTTGGGGGTTTTATTTTTGTTTCATGTATTTATTTACCATTTAATACAAATTACAGAAGCTTTTCAACTGTTCAAAATTAATTGTATTATTAGAAAAAATGTCTGAGATTATTAAGAAAAACACATGAGCCTATCTAGCTTGCGCAGGTCAGCTTTGTGCTTATTGAACTTGTGAAGGTAACTGACAGTATTTTGGTATTTAGCATTTACTAGCTGGATCTAGGTAAAAGCTACATAGATGCAAGATTACATAAGGATGTTTTCTTTGACAGGCAATATTGCCCACAAAGCTTTGAAATTTCTCCAAAATTTATTAGCTTTACTTGCATGCACTGTATCTGCCACATCCATTGTGTCTGACTACAAAGTCCATGCTGCTTGTGACATGATTATAGCAAGGGCTTTTTGCTTGCATAACTGAGGACTCTTCAGTTTTTCAGGACCTATACACTTGTGTCCCTCTTTTGACAAGTCTCTGAGAAAGTTCTAGGTGAATTTTATGTGCTTCCCAGCATTTTGGGGAAAGGCAGCTGCGTGTGATTGTTGTATATGATGATGGAGTGCTTGATGTGTGTCCTCCTTGCTACGCTCACTGCAGCATTCCAAGTTTATGTTCCCATAGTCATGTTGTGGTACAGATTTGGGCCTGGCTGTTCCAGACTTTGTTGCTCAGCTTCATGGTGAAGGTAGCTTCCTGCTCATACTGCTGGCTGTAGAAGTATCCTGAGATGACATCTGAAATTAGCAACTGATTATAATTTTTGCCATAATGTACACTTCATTGTTATTTATCTATTAACTGGGTTTTCTCAGGAACTTATGAAAGAGCAATTCATGGCTTCTTTTCTTTTTCTGGGCTTTTGATCCTTGCAAGCTCTCATTTATAAAAGCTGTGATTAACCACCACTTTTGTTTTAAAATTGTCAACAGATAACTTATTTTGTTTCTCTTGGAAATTCTGATGGATCAGCCTGTTAAGCCAACAGTGAGGTTCTGTCTCTTTTGTTCTGTGATCGTTTTAAATTGTGTCCCCTCCACTGGAATTATAAAGTAGCTATTCCAATGCCTACAAAACCCCTTCTTCTTAAACATTTTCCAAACAAACCAAAGAAATTAACAACACTGCTACAGAACTGTCCCCCAAATATAGATCTTTACCTTACCCTTTAATCACTTATTATTCTCCTAAACATGCCCACTGAACTATGTATAAACATGTCAGTAATATTAAGATGGCTCTCTCCTGAAAGTGTGTTACCATTATCAAAAGGGTTTGAGAATGAGCTCAGAAAGAAAAGTACATCTGTAAAAAGTATTCTGAATGAAATAAATATTTAAAGAAGCTGAGCATACCTGCGTAAGAGGTCTTATCCTTTGAAAAATGGCGGGGTTGCAGAATTGAATGCTTCATAGGGATTTATTTAGAAGCTTTGACAGGGACACTCTCTTTGAGCCTAGGACGATATTTCTACTCATCTTGAGTTGGTTAAACCCAGTTTGGAACTGGGACTTCAGCATCTGTCTCAAAAAATCTAGGTATTCTAAGGCCACACTATTGAATGTGTATGGCTAGATTTTTATCATTCTCTTCCCTTGAAGCTCTACTGGTGACTTTGTAGTGCATGAAAATATCAATGCCTGCTCTGAATTAATGCAGAAGAGAGAACCTGAGCTTTGATCTTCACCCTTCAGATGAGCACTATAGCCAGCTGCTGGTTGACTTACAGCATAAGTGAACCCTTCTGTTAACCTCAATCCCTAGTTTTTCACATGTGTCACCTTGATATGAAACAGGAGAACGTTTAAAACTGGGAATATGCATGTGGCACAGGAGGGTTCTTTCCTCCACATCCCTAATGCTGAGTTTTACTTAAGATCAAAGGCCATAGTTTTTAAAATGTAAATATTATGATTTTTTCTGTCTCTGTCAGTATACTTTTAGTTAAAATTGACATTTAAAAAGCTCCTCAGCAGCTCTGCAAGTCAAACATTAAAGTTTAAACACTGAAGAGTATTCATCGGTGCAACTATTTTGCTGAGGTAATAAATATAATTTAAAGGAATATATTCGACTGAAGGCTATCATACTGTGTTGCTATCAATTTTTATATAATGAAAGATATTAAATGTATCCTTGCTAATACATTATTGGTATGTGAAGAACAAGAAGAAACAAATTACACACGTTTTTCCACTTAATTATTGTGCTAGACACATTGTCATATCATTGACCCATTTGGTCATGCCCAAGTTAATCATGCCTGAACCTTTTCCCAGTGGGAAATAAGCTTCTTCACTTCCTGTCTTGCAGGAATATCAACTAAAACTCAGTCACATATGCCCATAGCCTGATCACTGCAGCCCACCGTATCCGTGGTCTCCAGCAGTGAAACCGCGGTCTGCGGCGTGCCCGTGAGAGTCGGTGTCAGAAACCCATCACTTCCCCTGTGCCTCCGTTCAACTCTGTTCAATCACTTACTGCACTAAATTATACCAATCTCTGCTTGGAAAAGCGTTCCCTTCTTTTTGTTTTTCTTCTTGTTTTTTGGTTTTTGTTTGGGTTTTTTTTTTCTTGGTTGTTGTTTTGTTTTCTTTTAGATTATTTTGTTTTGTTGTTGTTTTTACAGGGAACTGTTTTGTCACACTGAAATAGAGTTTATGTGCAGTGACAGCCTAATAAGCCAGCAACTTTAGTCGCTTATTAAAGTCAAGCATGTGTCTTTGTTTCATGTTGCTAATGATGTGGAACCGTGGAGGCCCGAGTATATTTCGTCTGGACGGTGTGGGAGCGAATGCTGAGAGCTCATTACTTGGCTCCCCATTGGAATCCTGCAGGCTTCTGCTCATTGAGGAGACTGTGGGGGCTTTGACAGAATTATTATACTGAATATTTTTAGACTCATTAACTATATCACCAAAGCAAAACATCTCTTCCTTAGATGCAAATGGCTGCAGCTACTGTGGCTTTGCTTTAGTTATTACAGAAAAAAAAGGATGAAGCTTGAAAACAACTTAGGGAAAGGATTTTCATGCCCGAATGTTTGAATTTGTAACTTATATTGGCAATGTGTAAGCCTTTTTTACCACATTTAAGCCACTCATGTCTAAGTGCCATTTAAAAATGCATATATTCAGTCTGATGTAGTAAGTGGTGCTCAATCCTTTAAATTTAGAAAGCACTGTTGAAGTACACAGCAAAATAGGAGCTTTCGAAATTCCACCTTCTATTCCAAGGTGAAAAGATTTAAATGTCAAAAACTCGTGTTAAACTGATTATAGATGCTTCAGTTAAGCCTTCAAAGGTAAAGAAATTCAGAGTTAAGGCTAAAAATTCTGACTTTCCTTTAACCTAAGTGCTGGAACATACGTACTATGCAGTATGAAAAATCACACACTTCTCCAGGCCATACAATTCCTAACCAAAACAGAGTGATTTAAAGATGAAGAGAGACAAAATTTTTAGCCTAAGACTGAATCTCCTTGCTATGATGGGTTTAAGTTGGCTCTTAATGTTACTTTATTGTAGCTTTTTGGGGTTTAATTGAGACTTAAGATGTACTTGAAGAAAAATATGAATACCTTAAAATTAATTCTTCAGAGCAAAGGACAGAAAATTGCATTTATGGCTCCATTTGTTGGAAAAGTGAGGTTGGCTTTGAACTGTACATTATTTTACCTTCTGTAAAATGATATTTTGATTTCTTGATGGGGACCTTCTCTACATGTTGTGTACAACCTTGTCCTCTTTAAATTATCAGCTTGAGTATTAGCCCAAGTATCTACACATTTGAAAAACACTACATACAAGTGGCTTTTTTTCTCATAATGTGTGCAAGCATTCATTAGAATTCTATTCTCTAAAATTATTGTAGGTTAAAAAACAACTATTTTGATTCCTAGGCAGAAAGACATTGCTTTTATTTGTGGTTCATTTCCTGCTGTAGTATTCTCTGACAGTGGTGACACCGTCTTTATACATCAAGAAGTTCTTCTTTCTATGACTGCCAGGGACTCTGGAGGGAATACTTCATATTTGAAACATGCTTCCCTTTGGGATTTCACCATCAGAATAACAGTTCTGATCAGTGGCCCATTAGAAAAACGTTGGGTTTTTCTTTTTTTTTTTTTCTGAAGTTATGAAAAGGAATAGTTAAAAATTCTGACAGATAAGAAAATTATACTGAATTGAAGATAATTTTTGTGCACATAGGAACTTCACACTGTCCCTCGAGCAGTAATTTCTTAAACATGCAGGGGGAGTTCTGAAGTTAAGCTCTGAGTAATGTAGCCCCTGGTAGTGTGGGTGCAGTTTTTCTTTTGAGATGTTGCAGTCCCTGTTCTTACATGTTTGTAGCAATGCTGTTTAATTTAGGTGTTGGGCAAAGCTTTTGAACTCCAGTGCCTCATGCAAGGTACCTAAACCTTTATATTTAAGCACCTAGATAACAGTAGCCCAAATTATTTCCTGATAAAAATAAGCCTTTCTGAAAGACTGGATTATTAGTATGTGTCCCAGTAAGGAAGGCAACTCTAAAACCAGTGGCCGAGGTTGTTCAGTAAGTGCTTTGTTCTTCCTTAAACCTGCACAGAACTTTTCAAATTCAAATGTAAATACACTGTTGGGAAAATTCTCACCTGCAGAACTGGTTCACAGTTGTGATTTCAGATGTTACGTAGTAAAAATAGCCTGAAGGCAACACACCTGTCTAGGTGTACATAGATGATCCACAGGAAATCGAGCAGACTTGAGCTGTAGGCATGCAAATACAATTGTTTCATTTCCTACAGGCAGCATGATAATCAGATTAGTAGATGTAGTAGTACTATAAACAGATGTTAACTATCAGTTATTATATTTACAGTCTTATTTACAGTCTTATATTTAGCCAAAATAAAAATCACTGTACGATCCTACCTTGTATTTTACTATTTTAGCTATTTTAATGCCTGTGAAGCTGTCCTTTTTCAGATTTGGGGAGAAAAGGTATTGTTGGGGTTTTCTTTTTTTTTTTTTTTACCTAAAAAGCTATGCCTTGCAGTGAAAAGCCACTGGTAACAAACATGCCTACTCTCCTGGGGAATGTGAATTAGGAGAGTCTTAAACTCTTATTAAGATGCATTCTTGAACTATACAATAAATATTTATCAGATTATATAATACAATTAAATACTTCTACATTCCCAGTGACTGTATTCCAGTGAGTTCTGTATTATAAATCTTCCTGTGTCCCACAACATGCAGTTTTTTAGTTATCAACCCTTTAGGTATTGTGTAATTGCCAAAACCTGGCTTTCCTAGACTATTGACCAAGTTCAAAGCTTTGTACCTATAAGGGTTTTCAGTATGTATTTTAAATTTCTGTATTTCTTTGCTATCTATAGCAAGATAATTGACTTTGCAGTTAAATTTTATTTTCTGTTGCCTAGCCTCCACTCAAGATAAGACTTTTGTATTTTTTAAAAGTGGTTGACATATGTGAGATTGTTTTGACACAGAGCAGGTAATTTTATTCTTGATTTGGACTTATGGTGGATTTATTTTATGTAAATATTTCAGGTAATAGAAAAAAAATAGTAATATTTTATTCTATATAGCACATATGATTGACCTCAGAAAGGATTAGGGTTAAGGAGCCTTGAAACTTTTGAATGAAATACTTGAAGATATGCTAAAGAAAAGTGATTGCAGTATGGTTTTATGTATTGGGTTTTTTAAAAAAAAACAACTTGTAAAGCTAAATGTATTGATATACTCTTTATTGCTTTTCCAAACTCTGGAATAGTATAAAGCATCCAAATAAGCACTTTTTTGTATTAGAGGAGTGCAAAACAGTTGGTGTGCTAGTCAACCTAGTCTTTAACTTGAAAAAGAAGTAACAATTTTTTTATCTAGGATGCGGTTATTCTGTCTCTGCTGACATTAAATGTACCTGTTGTGCGCTCTGCAGCCTTGCTCTCCTGATCTTCCAAATTGGGAAGCTTTTGAAGCGCAATATTTCTCTCCTTCCTGCAAAATCCAAAATTTTCCAAAATTTTCCAAAAATTTTCCAAAATTTTCCAAAAGTTTGGAAAATTTCCAAATTTTCTTCCAAAAGAAAGCAAGAAGCATGTGATGTGTGCAGGTCTTTGCTTTCTTTGCCTTTTTGCAGAAAGAGAAAACTGATCAAGATGATTAATTAAGATAATTATTGTTACTTCCATTGCTAGAAGCTGAACCTGTGTTCTAAAAAGTAGAAGAAAAACAGATATAGAAAAAAATCACCAAACCCAGAAAATTCAGCTTCTGACATTTATGCTTTCCATTTTTCAGCATTGGCTACAACAAGGACTGACAGCACTGCTTTTAAGGCACTTCACACATTAAGAAAAGGCTAAAAAAATGAGACCATGGAGACCTCCTTGGGCTCAAGGCCAAATGGTCCTTTTTCTTGGTTTCTACCATGCCAAGGTGACTTTGTCAGTTCTACTGGTTTGCCCACCCTACACAGCACCTGACCATGGATTTCTGTCCTCTGGATCTCATCAGGGACCTTCTGGCCTTAACTGGTGGTTAATACTACATATGGCTGTATTTCAGTTTCACGTAGATCCACCCGAGTAGATTTTCAGAAAAGGTGAAGTTATGTATAATATGCCACAGGATGTGACACAAGAGCAGTCCAGGGAGAAGCTGAAGTTCTTCATTAAACCTGAGTCAGTCTACGGAGAAATGGAAGAACATGAAAGAAGATGGAAAGCTATTAGGCCCACTCTGCTTTCAGAGGCTGAGAAGAAATTAAAGATGCCTAAATATCAGCTGTCATGTGTTCTCAACAACATCTATAAAAATCTTTGGGGTACTGTTTCAGCTCTGTCTCACACGGAAAATTGTTGCACGGCAGAAATAGTCTCCCCCGGAAATACTCTGTTTCACTCCACATGTTGATCTGTTCACAATGTGATTCCACTCACTGCTTTGAAAGAGATATGAAAAGGACTATGAACTATATAAATCAGGCTGTGTCACAATGCATAGGGTCTTAAATTAACATTGCAAAAGCAACTGTGAGTCTGGCATTTCCTAACTTCTGAACATTTTTCTTTCCTTTTTATTATCCTTTTAAGGTAATTGTGTGTGATTATAAAGGCATTAACTAGATACCTTTTTGCATCTTTCATTTATCTGGTAATCAGGAACATAATGCTGAATCTATTTGTGTAATTGTGGCTGTTAAGAATCTTGGAAATCAAGGTAGGTGGAACCTGTCAACTAACTCATGGTTACTAAAGTCACTGACTCAGGTCATTAATGGTTTAAGTGTCTCCTCGTTAAAATAGTTTAACCAAAGATGTGTATTCTCTCTTATTTATTTATTACTGCTACCAGCTTTTACCTAGGAAAACTGTTGTTTGAAAGGATTTTTAGAAATCACATTTAAAAGAAGGATTATAAAACCCAAAGTTCTTGATAAACGTAGTGAAAATCAATCTGAAGCTAACACTCTAGAAAAGACTTCTTTATTTTCATATGCACTTGAATTGTGATCAGTTCTGGAGAATGTTCCATGAGTTAGGAAGAGTTGACTATACAGTCATACTCCTTGCTAAGAAGAAGAAAGAACATAGGCACCAATTTTAAGATGAAGTCCATGAAATACATACATCTTTGAAGGCAGTGTTCAATCATTTTTCTCAGATCTATTTGTTTTAATGCCTTCTATTTAACATATTTGCCTTGCAAATATAATACCTGTCAATTAAAGGCTGATATTGGTGCATATATAAAGCCCTTTTGATGAGAAAGATGATTTTAAGAAACACACCTAAGTAATAATAGCAAACAAGTGAAAATCTGTCAGCAAAAGTATTGGAACAGAAACCAAGGTGATTATTTAACATCTTGGGTTCAATCAATTTCTCAATGACAGAAATTGAGTTTTCAGTGCTACCCTGCTCAGAGTTGGAAAGGGATGCCTGGGGTCTTGCTAGTCTGGGGTCTGTGTCCAGAGAGACTGCCAGAAAGACTGCCATCAGTCTCAGCAGCATGACTGTGCCTGTGTGGTCCCCCAAAATAGGGGCTGTGGTCTCAGTTCTGCAGCAGGGACTCTGGTGGCTGACAGCAGAACCAGACACTTGACACCCAGAGGTCCTGAGGTGTTGCCCAAAAACTGGGGCACAGGTCCTGGGCGCTTGTGCCACTGGGGCCAGGAATGTCAGTGTTTTAAAAGTCTGCAATTTCAGGGCAGTCAGCCTTGTCAGTGTTAATAGGCTCCCTGTTGTGGTGCTCAGGGATGAGACATGGATCTATCTGGGCTAGAGCCTGGCCTCCCAGGACTTTCAGTTTCCTTGCTGCAGTATAAAAATGACAAATCCTAGGGGCCATTGCAGATGCTGAGCAAATTTGACTTTAATTGCTCTTAATTTTAGTAATGTTGTTGCTTTTGGGTTCTTACTATTCTCATAAATTGAAAATATGGCTGTTGTCTTTGATGTCACTCTGTGGCCCTTTGCCCCTCAAAGCAGGGTGTAAAACAGAAGATTGAGCTGTGCTTGTCTCAGGCTTTATCTGTCCTCTGGAGCAAGGACACACCCAGCTCTGATTTGTGGGTGCACGTCCTGGCTATTTCCCCACGCAGCAGCAGGCCAAGACCCACATGCACATCACCTGTATGAGGGCCCTGAATTTCACTGTGCTGGAAATGGCTGCATGAAAAAGGGGAGGAAAATGTGTTGTGTTTCTATGGGTCCTCCAGATGAGGGGACATGGGAGTGCCACATAGCATGGATAGCCTGAAGCTGAAAAATGAGCAGGTGAATGTTACTATTGCTACATGCAAGAAACAGGAATGCCAACAGCTAATATTTTTTTTATCTTAAGAAATGGGTGAAGTAACTGGAATCTTCTTAATGTATCAGGAAATGAAGACTTATTTAGCTTTTGCACTCAATTTTTTCAGTGACAAGCAGAATATGGTCCTGTGATTGAAGTTTTTATCAGGCACCATACCAGAGACCTTATCTTACTGCAAGATCAAGTGCTGCTTTATCATTATGAAATATAATAAATAATTTACAATGGCACTACAATCTAATTGATGGCTGCCGATCTCTGCATGCTGGAGGAGGAAAAGCAAGGGAAATATGATACATGAATGGAAACAACAGAATTCAGCTTGAGGAAAAGTTAAGAAGTAAAAGCATGGAGAACTGTTAAAAAACATTTTGAGCAATGAGAAGACTAAACAAAGAGAAAAAATAGTGAAATGCACTAATTAGTGTCTCCTTGGCTAAAAATTCAGCTCTCGTTGGCTAAAGCACTGTTGAAACCTACACTGTTGGAGTTGACTCAGTGCTAGTTACCAGTGCAATATATCATTATCAGCCATCTTGTATGGTCCATGTCCATTTGAATGGAGCAGGACAATGAGAAGCAAAAACACCTTCCCCCATCCCTCCCTCTTTCCCAGCTCCTCCTCCTCTGCACCAACAGCACAGACAGGGAATGGGGGTTAGTCAGTTTGTCACTGCTCAGGGAGATGAACTCTCCCCCTGCCCTGGTGTGGGACCCTTCACACAGGAGAGAGTTCCTCGAGAACTTCTCTGACGTGAGTCCATCCCAAGGACAACAGTTCTTCACTAACTGGTCCAATGTGTGTCATTTTTTTTCCATGGGTACAGTCATTCAGGCACAGCCTGCTCCAGTGTGGGTCCCCCACAGGGTCACAGGTCCTGCCAGGATATCTGCTCCTGCACAGACTCCTCTCTCCACGGGTCTGCAGATCCCTGCCAGGATCCTGCTCCAGCATGAGTCGCCCACAGGTTCACAGCTTCCTCTCAGGCACCCATCTGCTCTGGTGTGGGCTCCTCCAGGGGCTGCAGGAGGATCTCTGCATCTCTGTGGTCCTCCATGGGCTGCAGGGCCACATCTGCCTCACCATGATCTGCACCATGGGCTGCAGCGGAGCCTCAGCTGCAGCTTCTGGAGCACCTCCTCCCACTCCTTCTGCAAGGACCATGGTGTATGCAGGGCTGTTCTTCTCTCATACACTCATTCCTCTCTTCTCTGGAAATTCTGCTGGACATGGGAAAGCTTCTTACAGAAGCCACTCCTACCAAAACTTGCTACCAAAACTTGGCCATGCAAACCCAGTACAACAAGAATACACCAGAAGAGACACAGACTATGCTTTGAAATTTAGACTGCAAATGCAATAGCAAACTTGCTTACCTGACTGAGCTCTCTAAATTTGAAGGCTGGAAGGTATTGTGGAGTACAGAAGAGCAGATAGAACAACACTTGTTAAGAAACCTTTTTGTTTGTTTGTTTGTTTGCTCAAACACTTTGAAAACTTACCACGAATAATGTAGTTGGGACTTTTTCCAACAGTATTTTTTCCATATTTAGTTTGGGGTTTTGAATGAAATATTAAGGTGGGAATATTGTAGATTGAAATAGACCTGCAAGGTGAAGAATCCTACTTCCTGCCTTCTCAGACACATGCTTTCTTATTTCTTGTCCTTCTGGTTCTTGTTCTTAATTTTCTCATCTTTCTTCATCTTTCTTCTTTTCAGAACTTTAAGAAGGATCTACAGTGGAACAATGCTTTTGGAATACTATTCAAACTTCTCCTTTACATTAGGTCCTAACCTACATCACACCTGTGGGGTTTCTTATAATGTAATCCTTTTGTATGAATGACTTAGAGTAGCTACTGAGGGATTTAATTACTGACAGTGTATGACTTCATTTAGCCTTTTCCTTCTGCTCACATTGTGCTTCCTGCAGAAATGTGGCTGAATGCCTAAGCCCTTCTGAGGACAAAGGGTTCTGGCAAGGCCTGAAATATTTAATTCCAATTATCTTGATGGCTAGTTAATGTAATACATATTATGACAGACTGAAGCTAAGTATCTAACTAATTGTAAACTATATTCTATATAATGCCATTTTAATTTCTGCCTTCCCTGTAATATTAATTTTTGCAATACAATATCCATCCTTTCTGAAGACAGGCAGATAATGGGGATGGGAAAATACAGGACTGTCTGTCTGAGTGCTGTGTTCTCAGATCAGGTAATTAAGTAACTCTTTAGAGGTCTCTGTAAGAATACAACCAAGAATCACACAGAACAAATGACTGTACCAAGAAGCTGATGTGTAGATGTGGTGGGTATTGGAATCTGAGTCTTTGTAAATCACAAAAGATTCTCATGTTTAGTAAGCAGGAAAGGACACTCAGTCACTTTATTCTTACCTCTGAGGCAAGCAAGAAGGAAAACAACTGTTTAGCCTAAAAATGTAAATTAGATCTAGACTCAAAGTCAGGAAGAGGGTGACTAGGATGAAGAATTTTCATAAGACTTATGAAATCTAATCAGTGGTACTAGATAAGAAAAAAAAAGGTGTTTGATCAGACGAATGATGTCAAACTCAAGTTAGTTGATCACTTAAAGACTTCAGTTATGGCTCTCAAGATACCCCTTTTTCCCTTCACAGCATAGGTCCTAACCTGATCCACCATAAGACCTTGTAGTCACATAAGTTTTCCCTATTATTCCCCTTCTTGTTGAAGTTCGACCCTCTTCAGCCTTCACAATCCCTTCCTAATCCCTTCCTGCCCATTAATTCTTATTATTTATGAATTCAGTGCTTATTGTTTATGAAGAGCATGTGTTTATCTGGCTCTTTGCAAGACAATTTCAAAAGGAATCTCAGTATACTCTTGGCTGTGAAGGCTATATCTAGTCTGCAAAATAAAAGAGGATTAGGGATCTAGCTTGACCTAGCACTCCATGCTGCATATTTATGGTACCACATGGTGCTGTTTTGACCTGTGCTAGTCAGCACTCTCCAAGAGAAAACCTAACAGAGTGTGAGGAACAACATGCATCAGGCTCTGCTTCAAGCAGAGAACGTGAACAGGACAGCACCAGCTTTAGTTCCCTCAACACAATACAATACTCCACCACTATCCCAAGAGGCTTTGCCATGTCCAAGGGTATGCAATGCCTAGTCAGTGTTTCATCTTCATAGGCCGAAGCTCATTAATTCAGTCATTCAGCTGTTAACCCCTCTGCCCCTAAAATACTGTGTGTGTCTTTGGGCAGTGAGGTCATCACACAAGGCTGAGAAGTGGCAGTGGACTACAGAGTGTGAACAAAACCTGCCTGCACCTCTCAGCCTTACTGCCACAGAGGAGTTCCTGGCTCTGTTTATTTAACGATATGAAAGTCGCCCCAGGGGCTGAGAAACAATGTGCATCTCTAAGATGCAGTCAGCCATCAGCACAAAGGTAACATCTGGCAAGAAGTTATGCACATATTAATTGGCCAGCTGTTCTCCTGATTGATTCATTGCCTTCCAGGAAGCACACTTACCTCTCTGTGCTCAGGTTGGCCCTACAGAATCCCCAGTCCCTGGCTGCTTTTGCTGTCTGGGCGGTGTATTGTGCAAACACATCGGAGATCCCTGTGCAACCGAAGGCCATGTCATTCCTGAAATGGTTAACCAGGAGTTAATTTTCCATCATGGATAAAGGGATGCTGGTGGGGATTCAGCCAAGCATCCAGGGACATGTGCAACTGCAGAGAGGCCTGGTGTATGGTCTGGGTTATTGCAATGCATGGTCCTGCTGCAATGCACGGTCCTAGGGGCAGACTGGTGACTGACATCACTGCCAGAAACACAAATGGAATGGCAGTACTCTCTGGTGACAACAGGCTCACTTCTGGAC
This sequence comes from Corvus hawaiiensis, assembly GCF_020740725.1. Classification (NCBI taxonomy): domain Eukaryota; kingdom Metazoa; phylum Chordata; class Aves; order Passeriformes; family Corvidae; genus Corvus; species Corvus hawaiiensis. The sequence goes on along the minus strand of NC_063238.1, from coordinate 951,664 downwards.
AGAGAGCAAGATGGGCTTGATTTATCATCCTTGAATTTTCATGAAGTTGTAAGGGATAACTAAAAAATGTATGTGTCATCCGGATAAAGATAAAATGTGTTCTTTTGAATTTCATTTTACTTTTCTGCAGTGATCAGGAGATACTTTATAGGAATCGGAAGCAACAGCTGAATATAAATGCTTATCATCATAATATTTGATGTGCCTTCGTTGAGACAGGCAGGGTGCTATCTCTGTATTCTGCTAGATCTACAAATGAAGTACATTTTGATAATTAATCTTTGTGTGTTTCAAAGGTAGCAAAGAAGGCAAAAATTCACCCTTCACAAAGATGAAGCTGATCTTAGACCTCAGCATTAAATTGTTTGGGGAAGTAGTGTAATATATTCTTATTAAAGTTTGTTTATTAGTTTTAGTTTTAAAATGATAAGCTAATGAAAAAATTTGTCAACATCACTACGTGCCAAAAGGGCCCTAGTTTACTTTTTGAAAAATGTGTTAACAATTATACTCCAAAAATCCTTTAGGAGGGGACAGAGGATGAGATATGGTATTTTGTTGTGCAATATCTGCAGAGTAAGCAGCAGAATCTGTAAAAGGAATGATTAGGGATTATGGCCGCTTTAACAGAAGAAATTAATGGCAAGGTCAGAAATTTCTTTGGAACAATCTTCTTTACTTGCAGTGTTTTGACACTTCAGCTTGTGATGTCTGACATATTCCTCTAATGGTTTTGTGCAAATACCAAACGAAAGTTGGAAAAAGTTGTAGGCTTCTGCAGGTCAGAGTTTAGGAGACAAAAAAAAAGAAAAAGAAAAAGAAAAATTAAAGAGTTTTTAAAAATAAAACCTTTGGTTTGTAGTAAGTGCAATTATCTTCACTTTTTTGAGAAGTTTCCATTCATTGCTTCAGGCTCCTGGGGATGAAATGACAGTATTTGATTCTAAGTGTTGCTAAATTATATAAAGAGATGATAAGTGAAGATATATTTTCCTTCTCTAGCAGTACAAACTGGCAAGTAGAGAAATCTTTGAGGAAAGAATAACATCACACATTTTCTACATCTACTCAGTATCAAACTCTAGGCTACATTTTTAGGAATCTTATAAAGAAAGCACACTTTCAATCCTCATATTGGTATTTCAGTACTAGCCACAATAAACAGAAAAAAACCTGGATCTTACTCTGTTGTCTGTTTTCTTCATTTTTCTCAACAGCAGTTAAAGATCAAAACACCACTCTTTCATTTTTTTCTTCCTCCATTAGTCAATGTTTTTGTCTGCATTCACCAATATTTCTAGTAGAAGATTGTACTCTGATTTTTCAGACTTTTCTTAGCTTGTTTTTCAGTGGATCTTGAAATAAATTTTTCCTTTTTTAAAATGTAGTACTGCTAATCTGCTTACTAAAGCATTAACAGTTGGAATAAGGTCAAAAAAACAAGTGCATCTTTTCATGTATACTTGCACTTCAGCTGAGATTTGGTTTTGTCATGAGGCTTTTACTCATTTTTAAAGTATATCCGGCCTGTTGACAAAAGAGCTTTATTTAAATGAACTATGTAATCTTTACCAGCAGTCTGTGGAGCAGATTTGACAATAAAGAAGTATCTCATTACCTAGGAGCTTTGTATATTGTACAGGTGTAACTTGGTAGTGGAATAGTATAAAAAGATAAATATTAACTGGATTTTGCTAATAAATCTGCCATTCTTGCAGTGCCAAAACCTGTAGAGTTGTTGTAATTGCCGTTGTTTGAGTTGTAACAATGAATGGAACTGATAAGGCTTATGTCATTTACATAGAACTTGGCATTCACTGTGCACTGCTGAATTAATATGACACACACACTGGATCCTCTGATATCAGATTAGCATCGTAGGCAATAGAGAACGTGTCGATTTAGAAGTGACACATTAGTCTCTGTTCAACATATAACGCTGATTTGCTTAGATCTGGAAACTGTAGTAGGCTACTACTGATAGCAGTGAGTAGTAGCCAGTGCTTGTCCTGTTAGCTGCATTTTGGTCTGCTACATTTTGTAATAAACTGGTGTCTCAAGGGAGACTACTGCAGAATTACAGAATGATGTTATGTAGAATCCAGGTCAGTTATATCAGTGTCAACCAGGAGTGGAATTAAAAGGGTTATAGTCACTGAATGTAAAACAGAGTTGTGTTTTAATAAAACAAGTCAGCAAAATAATCCTGGTTTCCTGTACTGTCAATACCATAAAATAACTGTGGGTTTAGCTGCTTAACATAGCAATGAGTTGCTTAAAGATCTATCCCTGTAAATATTAATGTCAGCAACATGCTTTCTTCATGGCACCCTACAATTCCAAATCTCCCTGCTACTTTCAGTTGAAATTTGGCCATTGCCTATTATCTCTAAAAACTGAAGATTTAAATCGGATTCCCAAAACCAACTACAACAAAAAAAGAGGATGAAATTATCAGTTATCTCTGGAAAGCTGAGTTTAAATTATTTAGCTGGTGTGCCAGAGCAGAGGTATGAACATAATACATTTCTGTAGGGTTATATCCAAAAGCCTTGATATTAAAGAGTACTTTGTCTTCCATTCTATGCCTTCTTCAAGGAGTGAACCTGATTTCATGCTCAGTATATGACTGCACATGTACATAAGCTTTCCAACTATTTTTGAGAACTGATGATGCACTTTCATGATGGTACTTACCATAACTACCTCTAGTTCACTCATGTTCACCTCAGCTGAATCTGGCCTATTGTTTACTAAGATTTCTGCCCAACATCATCTTACATCCTGTATAATATTACTTTGCAAATTATTTCTCTTGCAGGAGGGACAGGAATTTTTTTTTTTTCAGATGAGTTTAAATATTGTATCCTGGATATATTGTACTGGATAATATTATTCTCTGTGATAATGATCTTTGCTCTCTGCTTTGACATTTTTTAGCTTCTGGATTGCTGTGTTTATTGCTGACATCTCAATTAGTTATTGTTAATGTTAAATAGCTTAGGTTCATAACATTTCATCAAAATATTATCTAGATAGTGGGCTGAGTCTAGTGAGACTTCTTGAAAGTGCTCTGCCCATCTGTTCCTCTCATCTGCCTCAGCTAAGTGTATTTTTCCATTCTTGCCGATGCTTAGTCCATTTCTTCATTTTAATATCCACGAATGGTTTTAATCACTTGGTAAGAAGCTCTGTATACCTAATGTAACTTCATCATTTTCATCTATTCGTTCTTTTAAATGTTTCAATTTGCATTTGCTTGGATTGGTTTTTTTTAGTCTGGAATCACCCTTTTTTCATCACAGCTATGCCTCAAAGTCTGTAATCAGAGAAATTTCCACTCCTTGAGCCATGTGGCTGAGTTTGGTTCATCCTTTTCAGGCTATTTCTGAAAGAAAAATCAAGAAAGGAAAAGGAAATTTCAGTTGGTACTTGAAAGAAAACACAAAACCAGTTTTTCTTCTGGTAAAATATTATTGCACTGGGAAAGGATGTTCCATGTTGTGGTCTAGGTTTGGATCTCCTTGTTTGAAGTTATTGTACTCTAGCATAGCTGTGGAAAACCTAGATTAAACTCTAATGGTTAGAATTACACCAGTTTTGATTAACAATTGGATTTCTTAATCACAAGTTGGCATCCTTACCACAGACTTCACAGTTTGATCCAAATAAACCATCCAATTTTTGCAAAGATTTGTTTGTCCAGGTTTTCTGTGCACCAATATGTGGGTGTTTTTGCTGGTACACAGATAGGCACATTGCAGTCAGTAATGAATTTCATCCGAGACCAAAACAAGAAACATTATAGACAACAATCAAGTTTCAGTGCTGTATTCCTGATCTAATGTGTGACAAACCACTTTGTGAAGGTGGTTTATGTACAGGGTAGAGTTACACAGCAATAAGCATTCTTACTTGCTTAGGAATATTGTTACAGAATCTGAACAACTGTAGGACCACTGAGAAGACCAAGAATGTTTACAGAGGACAATATGGTTAAAAAAAAATTATAAAAATAGAAACATTTGCTATCGACTATATGCAGACAATAATTTTCCAAAGACTTACAGTTTTTACCAGAATATTTTTATGAAAAAGGCATATCACACAGAGAAATGTTGTCCCCTCTGAAATGTGAGTCCCCTTTGCAAAGTGCATCTAGTAAAGAAATACCAATATAATTTGGTTACAGAAGCACAGTAATGTATTTTGCCTAGAATTCCTCAAAAAAGAAAGCAAACTGCTTGGGCTATCCAAACAAATTCAGCCTGAAGCAAACACCTGCCATGCACATTTTTAGATCAAAGGTTTAAAGTTTGGCAAAATTTAAGGAGAATCTTCTTTTGAGACAACCTTCTTTTTTCAGAATAATAGTTTTGCCTATAATAATATCTACTACCTTCTGTGTGACCCAGAATCTGGCCATTTTAATGGATCAGACACCTTAGGCGTAAGTACGTACTCTAAATGCAGAATGCATTTATATTATGAATAATTATAATTTTGTAAAATAAAATAGCATTTTATTCATGGAGGGTCTTTTCATTCTCAGGGGTAAAAGAGAAACGGTTGTATTCAGATCAACTGAATGTCACTATTTAAAAACAGCTAAGAGGAGAAACAGGTTTGTAATCGTAACCCAATGTGATGCTAGCATGTCATCACTGTCCAGAACAGGTAATTGAAGCTGTGAAAAAGCATCATGACTGAGTTCCAGGTGCTGTTCACTTTATGTTCTTAGTGGGGCCATGTGCCTTGTTTAAACAAGCAAACACTCCTAGCTTTGGGTTCATTGACAAGTATCTCAGTGTTATTCTAGTGCTGTGCAGCTAGACTGTAATAAAAGATAAGCAGGTGAAAATTGTGGTTTCCTATGAACTGCCAGGTAACAGAAATAAAAAAATGTTCTGGTCTAAATAAGATGCAGTTACATATTTCTATTTGGGATTTTCTTTCATCTTAACTTTTGTTTGCAATATAGAGAGTAAAAATATAGTGGCAACATTAATAAATATGGACCTAGAAACAATGCCACTGGTATAATGAATTAGGCTTGAATAGGCCTGAGCTTAAAATAGTATCATATAATTTTTTATCCAGTTTGATTCCTCAGATAAAAAATTACAGGTTAAAATATTAACTTGATTTCATTTATATTAGTGCAAGTCAGGTATGAATTTAATGAAGTATCTAGATTCATCATAACAAAAAACTTAAAGGTGAGAACAGATTAAGGTACCCTGAATCATAAGGTTCCTCTCTAGTAGGACAGTACTGTCAGGTAGTTCATACATCATTCTCCCAAATTTATGCCGATATTATCGATGATATTAGTGCCACGTGTAATGAAGGAATTAAATAATTATGGGACCATATGGTGCTCTCTGCTGTGAGTCACAGAGGGGAGCCACAACACCAGAGGAATGATAGTGAAGCCCCAAAGCAGAAGAATGGCAAGGGCAACTCCTTGGGAACATCATTTATCCTCCTCAGAAGCTCCCAAAGGTGTCACTCCAGCAAAGCCATTGGCTCACTCTTTCCTTGTTTTCAGGATGAGGACTGGGAGAAGACTGCTTGCTGCAAAAATTGTCCTCCCATCCACCTGTATCACCTTGCACCCATGGCAGATTCAAGAATTACAGAAACAGGAATCCTGGGATCTCCTTTCCTCTTGAATCCCCAAAATCTGGAGCTTGCTTGTCTATTTCCTTTTTCCTTCAGTCCTGCTCTCACAGCAAAGCAAACATCAAAACCAAGGTGAATTTCACATAAATATTTGCCTACTGTACATATTGCTACACCTTGACTGCTGGAGCTGGATGCTGTTGCCTTCTCTGCCAGCGTTTGGCTCGATGTGTTCAGAATACTTAAGAAACACAGCACTGAAAAACAAAGGAGCAAGCAACAATGACGTATTTAACTCATGTATACCATGCCTTTTTAAGTCTCTACATCTGACAAAAAATAAAAAAAATCAGGAAAAGCTAATTACTATATGCCACTGATATGACCAAGAAGAGCATCTGCCAGAACAGTATTGGTGCCTGTAGGGACAGGGAGATCATGACAAAGCCTACAAAGTCTGCTTTTGGGTTAGAAGTGCTCTTTAGCTAAGTCACTTGAGGTTTTTATTTTTTGAATCATTCCCTCAGCTACTGCTCTGCTGTTGACTCAGGAATTCACTTGGCCCCTCCTACGTCAGTGGGTTCATCAGTTTATTCTAAGCTTGCAGGCAACATAATGTGATCGAGTTGTTACCTTCTCACAAAACTGTATTTCTGACCACATGCATAAATGTTATTTATGTTGCAATAAATATTGTAAAAAGAATAAATTTTTGGGTTTGGCTCCATTGTGCTAGGCATAATGAAATGTTTTCAAAATACAAGATGCATTTTAAAATATGATACATAATAGCATCAGCTATTATGGGCTTGTAATTTTGGAATTAGAAACACTAGCAAAAGTTGTGTTGGACACCAGCCATTACAAACTGTCAGTTTCTCAATAAATATAGCAATTTTCATGTAGTTAAACCTCAAAACTTTTGAATGTCTTTTAATTCTTTCAAGACAAGAAATTGGGTAGCCACCTAACTGGATAACCACCAATCCCTCTCACTGTTTACTGCCAAATCCTTCCATATGCTCCCCCAACCACCATTTTCCTTATCATATAGTAATGCAGCATATCTTGGAATTATTTTAACTTTTTACAAAATCAAGATTTTGATAACCCAAAACCAGTTTTCTACTTAATTTGATTTTCTTGGCCTAAAGCAGATTGTTTTATTAATATGTCCTAAGTTGTTATGTTTTGTCCCTCTCTCACCTGCATTCTTTTTCAGACTTGAGAATGGTATCAGAAAAAGTGAGATTTGAAAATAGTTACAGTAACAGCAGACAAGCAGGAAGAGACAGATTTCAGGAAACAAAATAATTCTTAAAATAAAAGGGAAGGGGCTCCAGTATTTAAAAAAAGATTTTTCAAACTGGAAAATCTACTATTTGGGTGAAGGTTTTGACTGTGATTCAGGTTGGGGTTTTTTCTATTTTTTCATTGAAAAAGAGAGTTTGTCTACTTTCCCTCATATTGTTTTTAATATGCACAGGCAGAACAAAAAATATTATGTACAAAGATCTTTAATATTTTACAGGCTCATTTGGAAAGATGCAGCATACTCAGAGCTTCCATGGAATCTAATGGGACTTGTGGAAACCTGGTATCTCCAAAAATCAGGCCATTAATTTTGAAAATGTGCATTAATTACTCTCTAGGCTATAATAGCTCACTTGATATTACTATAATCTACATTCTTTTGAAAAAGTGTATTTTTCACCTGGTACACCGCGCTTGCTCCTAAAGAGCAGTCATATCTTATCATGTAAAAGCTTCTTTATAACTGATCCAATTATTGACCTGTGGCATTGACCTTAATGAAATGTAATATTTCCAAAGGAATGGTACAATCCATTGCGTTAATCTGGTTGACAGGCATACTCCTGAAGTCTTCATGATAACGATAGCTATGGAATTTATCGAAATAATTAACTTGATGAAAGGCAAACCCGTGTATTTCCCCTAAGTAATGAATTACGTGGTATAAATGTCCATTTTTTAAATTAGAACTAGTCTAGAATATGCAGCAGCATTTGCAGAATTTGCCAAAACCCACAGCTGTTTTCAAAAACATTCTCTGTTGGTAGATTTTCAGATGTCTTGAAAACATTTTTGTTCTAGACCGAGACCCAGCACACTGTTTATGTGTTCCAAATACTTGCAGATTAAGGAAAAACTGATTCCAGTCTTAACTGTGGATTGTAACAATAACTACAGTTAGCCAAAAGTGAAAGCCTTCAGGTAAGTACTCCCACTTGGAATCACTTCACTTAGGATCCTTTGTGCTGAATGCGATTCCTAGGATAAGCATTATCTTTTCTATATGTCAATATAAAATCCTTTTTTTAAGCAGTGTCACTCTCAGCCACCACATTTGGTGCAATTTAGTGCTGTTAGATGCTTTCATGTCATGTGGTTATAGCTGGGTAGATTAATAGGAACTTCTATATGGAAATTTCTTTCCTGTTATTGTTCTCCCTGAGCAGTTGATGGCTAAGTTAATTCTCTTTAGTTTTGTCATGCACTAAAGCACACATTGCCAAGCTATGATAAGCTTTACACAGGGACAAAAAAACGCTCTTGTGTCCATCAAAGTGTTAAACTTGCATTTTAAACTTTGGCCTGACCTGATGTGCCATTCAAAAAGCTTCAAAAGATTATTTTTTTAAGAAAGGTTCAATATGTCCCGAGGCTATCGGTTTTGAGTTAAACTGGGTGAAGTAGAAATATTTTACTCATCAGCTTTGCAGTCACAGAGTTTGCCTCAGCTAGAACAAAACTGCTGAGGCATTTAGAGAAAATTAACCCCCCATCCTGGCAGCCAGATGTGACTGGTTTCTGATGAATGCACATGAGTGGGCTGAAAAACCAAGAGACTGTGAAATTCCTGTCAGGTCCGTACAGCGCAGAATGGGCTATTGACTGCTTTCTATATTTCCCTCCATCATTCTTCTTGAACGCTGCCATTAATTTCCCCTCCTGCTCTGACTTGGGAATTTAATTTTTTTTTTCTGTTATTTTTTTTTCCTCCTTCCTCCCCCCACCTAGCTTCTCGCCTGTCCCCCGCACCCTGACCCCGTTGCTGCCGTGTCCGTGGCCATGGGCATTGGCGCCGTTGGCGTGGCCGCTGGCGTGGCCGTCCCAGGGGCGATGGAGCCCGGCCACGCTGGCCGAGCGGTGGAGCCTCTCCAGGGCGGCCTCTCCAGCCAGGCTGGGCTGGCGAGGATCCAGACAGCCTCTCAGGAGAACGCTCAGAAAATATTAGCTGTGCAGGTAGGTGATTGCAGGGAAGTCGGAAAGATCATTCTGATCTAGATTGAAAAGCAAATGATGGGTAGTGTGATGAAGCATTAAAACCATATCCCATCAGAGTTTTATAAATTTTTAACCTCTTTAATAAACTGGAATTGCATGAAGGATGAATTCAGTAAGTTAGCACATATACCATGCATAGATTGAAAAAAGAGGGGGAGATTAGATTTATTTCTCACAAACCTTTGAGAAGATTATTATAAATACATTGAATATAAATATTTGAAACACAGAGTGGCATTGCTGCTGCTGCTCAGTTGTTTTAGAAGATGTTATTTTGTCCTGTTTTGTGCAAATATTATTTCTGTGGTAAACAATATTGTCATTTTCACTGTATTCATATTTAGTATCTTTAGAAGGGGACTGTTTCTAAGAAGTATCACACTTTCCTAACTCAGTTATACAATAATTTTCCCTTATATGTAAAGAAGCAGCATTGTGGGTATATGAGATTTTAAAATGGTTTCCAATGATGTATGGGTTTTCATTTTATGACTTGTTCCCCAGATAAATACATTTATCAGAGAAAATAACTACTGTACAGCATAGTTTGAATGTTCTTGTTATTTTTGTCTTGTGCTATGGTATCTTATTCATATTTCTGTAAAGCCACTCCTTTCAATCTCTTCCCATAGTTAATGGCCATAACCAGATGGCATTTGTGAAGAGTTTTTAAAAGACTTAAGTGAAATATTTCTTCAGACTTATTCCTTGCAAAAGGAGTTACATTGCTGGTGCAGCTTTAGTGCAGCATTTTCTTGCAATCTCTGTTGTTTAATATTTAACAGTCAAGCTTTGTTGTATGATGGCTGAAAAAATTTTACTACATTTTAATATTATGTAATTACACTTCACACTTATTATCCGATGCATTAATATGTAACTTGAGTAAGTTCTAGAATTCCATTAAGTTACATCAGCATCACAATCTGTTTTCAGTATCTCACTAAAGAGGATTTTTATTTTAAAATTCCAAGTTTCTGTATTTGTTTCATGGAATCATACATGTTCTACTTATGCAAGAGATTTAAAAAATCCCAATCATACCAAAATCAGAAATTCAATACAAATAATTAAGATAAAAATATATTCAGATTTTATACTTTTGTAATAGGTTTTAATACTCTTTTATGGAATTATATGGAATTTTTGGGTTGTTACATATGCCAAATATTGCACTGGCCTCAGTGAAAACACTTTTTTTCATTCAGATTCCTCATTTAGCATTTGAAAAACCAGAAAAGCTTCTTTTTGATTCTTGCAGGGGGGGATTTCTTAGATGATTTCTGTTCTCTCCTGTGTTTAACTCCTCCAGTAGTGAGCAGGAGAACAGAGGTGATCTGGGGGCAGCCCAAAGCTCCTGAATATAAATAAGGGTGACATAGAAGCCACAGGTGGCAGACGGTTTCCCCACACACAAATCTTTACATTAATCTAATGTTCTGCAATATTTTAATAGCTGTACTGCAAACCTCATCTGCATTGGAACGCCTCTGCCAACAGCCAGTCCTTGGAACAATGGATGAGTGTGGCAGAAAACCTTCACCTTAGCACACATTTTTCCATGCATGCTGTCCCTGCTGAGAACCCACGTCAGTAAATCTTGTCAACCTGAATAACTCAACTAGCAGGAAACAAGTCTAAACTAAGCTTTTAAGGTGTAAGACCCAGCACCACCTGAGGGTGTTCAGAACTGAGTAGCTTGGACCTACCTTTGACAATGTCTTGTTCAAAGTGCGGAAAACATTCGGTTCCCTCTCTGCTTTTATTATCCACTACATACTTTTCTGATATTCTGATCCTTTTCTGGTATTCTGATATTCTTTCTATGTTTTTATGCAGTTTGACTGATAATAACTTAAAATTAAAATAACAAACAAGGAAAAAATATAAAGCTAAAATGGAAGTAGTTCAGCTAAGAGCAATTACCAAGGTGTGTATAAGAGAGGACTTCCCTTCAGCAATGTGCTGGTTTTATATTTTGGAGGTCTTGGAAGCTGTTTAATTATATATGGACTGGTGTCTTTGTAAATATGTTATTGTCAGATCGATCTATTCTTCTGCCAATTAAGTTCTCTCACCAATGACATTAACATAGTGGCACACACATCCAAAATAAAATCTGACAGTTGTTCCTCTCCCTTCCTTTTCTCTCAGCCAGAAATATCCTGAGTTTGTTGTTCCTAGTGACCCTCTAACATTAAAGTATGAGGATGACAACATGCTGCACTGAGAAGTGTGTGGCAAAATGGTGATTCCTGCTCATCAGAGCTTCTGTCCCAGCATTTCCTTGACCAGAGCAAGCAGGAGCAGGTGAATGACAGAGGAAGAGTGCATTAGGAGAGGCAGCAGATACAGTACATTGGCTGCCTAAGTGTTTTCTAATATTTTACAGAAGCCGTGACCTGGGTGAAATCCAAAAAGAGACTTAAAAGTAGATAATGGAGGAGGTTTCTGCCTTCTCACTAGGTGCTTTTTAACTACCAACACCCTCCAGTTATACCCAGCATCAGAGTTTTGGGAGAATTGTGATGTGAAAATAAAGAGCTGCCTCAGAAGAGAAGACAGATTTGACCAGAGGTTTCATCATTACTTGTCAACATTAGTCCTGTTTAGTGACATGAAAAGATTTTTTTTAAAAAAACAAAAATGCAATTTTAATTTTTTTTCAATCAGACTTTTAAATACATATTTCCTGGGTTTTATCATTATCTTTGTAGCCATTTTCTTTTTCAATATTTAACATTTGCATTGGAAACTGGAATAATTAACTGATTACTTAGTGTCTGTATGTTTTCTGAATGCACTTCTGGCAGAAAATGAAATTTTAACGTTGAGCATTTCAATTGTGATCTTAAAAAATGGGATAAGATATTCTTCCATATTAATAGCAAAGAATAAATAAGTTTGCAATCAAATCAATTACTAGAACAGAGATCAATGACTGAAATAATTTATACTTCCAATTTTGGTTCTTCATCATTTCATTTTTCTTTAGAGCAAAGTGCAGGGCTTTTCCTTGAGTGAGACTATTTCATCTTGTGGTACTCTACCTTTTTTAAAAATTTCTTAATTTTTTAAAAATTTCTTTACTGCCTCTGATTGCAACCAGTAGCCGAATTTGAGAGATTACAATCTACAGATATTTTTTGTTTGAGAAAATGCACTGGAAGTGCTTTAGAAGTGCATGAGCAGTGCTTTGCTCTTTTTATTCTGGGAAGTTTGCATATATGCACCACAGCTCTGAAAAGAGACTTTGTTTTTATTGTGGTAGTCAAAGAAAATTCTACACACTCCATTATAGATATACTTTTCTGGTGTTTTACCATCACTGTCAGCACAGTCCGTGTTCTATGGTTTACTGGAAGATTTCAGCCTTCAAAAATCCTTCAACAATTACTAAATAAATTTTTAGTCCAGCAGAAAATAATAGAAGTAATCTCTTTAATTCTGAAAAAACCTGAAAATATGTAAAACCTTTTGTACCTAGTGTACAGGCAAGGTATATATTATGTTAATTACTTTTGCTTTTCCAGTAATGTTTTGTAGTTTCAATAACTTGGCTCTTGAATAAGTTCAATTAGCTATCTAATTGCAAAAATGATATATGATGGCAGATGTAGATTTAGTTGGGACTGTGCCTGTGCTTTAATTCTGACAGTCTTCAATTTAGACCATCCTTTTAGATGATTTATCTTGACTATAGTTATATCAGAATCATTTTGGGGGTCAAAGTGCTACAGGAAAAGATAACATCACTGCTATTCTCATTGTAACTTTAAAGGATTTCACACTTACCTTTTCTGATGGTGGCAAGACAAAGGTACCTTTTATTAAATGCAAGATTATTGGTTTAATTTTTAATGGATCAGCAGCTTTGATAACCATTCACACCAGCACGAAGTGATGCAAAAATAGATCATCAGAATTTAGAGTTTAGAAATGCCTCACTTGGTAGCAGTTTTATCCATTTTCATCAGGTGGACATAGCTACATAAGGCACCAAAGAAAAAGGCACCAATCAACCCAAAGTCTGTCACTCTGACTGAAGGTTGCTGTGATTATTTATGTATTTTCTGCAGTTTTACTCAAGTTGCTCGATTAGCCTGAAATCCTTAAAACTTTTTGGCAAAGCTCTTGTAGTTCAAAATAAGTCCACTGTACTGAAATACACCAATTTACACCGGAAGAGTTTTGGTGTCTGTTTTGTCTTTATTAGAGCAATTTTGCAAGGGGCCACCAGAGTAAGGAGTGACTCTTCTTTACTAAGGCTTTGAATTTTTGGTGAATCTGCCACAGGCATCTCAGTGGATACTAATTCTTAATGGAGGAAATATTTTACTGACTGTGCAGAACTGCGCTTTTCATGCCACCCTGTTCTACCTCCTTACAAGAAATTCAGTGTGGTTCCACTAAGGCCAGGAGAAACTGGAACCCTGCATGTTGCAAGCAGTTTTACCCTTTTGCTCTCTGGAAACCACACATTCTGAACTTGCTTCTTAGCTGTCAGGTGGTAGCCAGTTTAAACACATCTTTTGTTCTCTAACTTATTAACACAGGTGTGTTATGGTGTCCCTCAGGGCTGATGCTCTTCAAAATCTGTACGCCTTCTCTTTTATTTTTCTCTGTTATGGGTTGAGTTATCACCATTTACGCTGATTGCATTCAGTTGTGCCTTTTTTGCCTGCTAATTTCACTTTAGCAGTCTTGCTGTTTCTGTCTTGTCTTGGAGACATATGGGGTTGGATGACAGATAATGTTTCTTAAGGGGACATGGCTGCACACCTTTTAATTAGTTCTAAGCTTTTGTGTTTAGTCACATTTATTCATAATAACCATATAAAATGTTCAAGTTACATTTTTCTGGGTTTATTATTAATTTATAAAATATTTATCTTGTACAGTGCAGGGGAATTGAGACAAGCTATTTTTGCTTCTGCTCATGGGGGTAATTCTTATGAGTTGAAAAATGTGTTACTTAGTTAATCATGTTCTAAAAAAACATGGAAATCAGCATCCAGTGTATAGTTTCTAAAAATACATGGCTTTCCTCTCAAATGCTTATGAATTTTGAATAATAACATCTGGAATTCTTCAAAATATGATCTCACATTTTCTTTAAAATCTTAAAGCAATTATTTTCTCTAGATTTTTCTATATTGAGTTGATGACCCTGACAAACATTCACCAAAATCTTTGAATTTACATATTGTGTAGGTTTAGTGACAAATACAGCTGCCATGGCATGGACACTAAAAGTTCATGACCATTTATTTTGTTGCTGCATGATGAAAGTGACCTTTCCAGTGTGAGAAGGGAAAGCAGTCTCAAAATAAGCCAAACTCATTCAAGAAATTAGAACTTGCTTGATTTTTTTGCCTCATTTTCACAGTCTGTGATTTTGCTTATCACATGGCAAAACTCCAATATCTTTATTCTGACATAATTTCCTTTACCATTTTTTAAGTGAAGTGTACATACAATTTGGCACAACTCAGCTCCATTTAGATTTTTATGCCACTTCTGCCTTAACGCACCAAGCTTGTTAAGCTTCTCATAAACCCTTTATTTTTCAAAGCTTCATGCCCAAATATACCCTTATATAACCACAAACATTTCCTAGCTTGCACAGAAACACCTAACTGCTTCAACTCTTCTATGGCTTCACTTAAAAGTTTCGCCATATGAAATCAATATGATGTGAGTCAAAGAGTTCAGAAATGTGGTTGCCACCTAAAAGCTCTACTGTATAGTAGGAAGACAAACAGTTCTCCTAGTTACCTGTCCATGATGGAGGCTAGAAAATGGTCTCTGCAGAGAAACAAGTTAGTTTTGTGTTTTTAAGATTAACCCAATCAGCTTTGTTTTGGAGAGGAATCATTTAGTTTATTTGCAGGTGTACATTTTGAATAGAGAATATTTGTGTAGAAGTATGTATCAGTATTTTGAGTACTAAAAATTGTGACCTAACAGAAAATGGAAGAATGACAGCTAATCTAAGAGATTTATTTTTAAATTTCTTCTTAAAGAAGATTTCCTAAGAGTTACATTTTTTCACTATTCAGCACCACTTACTGGAATCCGACTTTGTATATTACCAGAATAGGCCTAAATGTCCACTTTCTTACACTTCTTAACATGTACACACAGAAATGTTTTAATAATTTAAAATGTGCTGACTGATAGAAATGTATAGATAATTTTTTTCAATAGCGAAACATAAATTACAGAATTAAGAGTTTATTAAAGGTAGCTATATATCAGACTTTAAAGGATGATGAAATTACTAGACAAACTTCCTTTTTCATTCAGCAAAATTTATTCTCCCCCTAAAGAGATTTATAAGCCAGAAATCCTGTCTGTGAATTGTTGCTCTTTCCACCTGTAGGCCTGATTACTCACATTTGTGGGCCAAACACTCAAAACTCCAGTCAAATCTGAGGAACTGGCAGGCAAATTCTCTCTGCTACTCTTACTGTCAGCAGGGCTGCTCAAACCAGTAGGTCTTAAAAGACAAAAAGAGACGAACCACATGACTTCCAGATTCTTAAAAATTGAGTCGTGTCACTTCTACAGCCGTCTTTAAACCTCAGATTATTCTCTGTGTTCCCTGAGAGACTCACATTTTAAAGCTCAATGGAATAAAAATGTGCTGAAATACTTACAGTGGATTGAGAAGTTTGCAAAAAAATATTAAAGTTGCCTTGCTTGATGCCTTTTGCAGAACCTGAAGACAACTGGATATCTATTTCTTGAAGTAGCATAAATTTTACTTTTTTTACATAAGTAACTAAAATCTGTGTTGAAATGTTTACACAAAATACTCTGAATAAAGTCCATATAAATAATTGAAATCCTAGCATTTCTACATTGAGTACGAGGTTTTTGTAATCTTAATCATTTTCTTGCAAGATCTTTTTTTAAACTGTCAAATCTCCAAGAATATAAACCATTATATTGGCTCTTACCTTGATCATCAGACTTAGTAACAATAAACTTAATCTGCCCTTTTAACTAATGCAGTAAAAAATAACTGTAGTAGACTGCTGTCTGTGCACCATTCATTAATTTACTGCTCAAACTTTTTGACTAATCAAAGCACCTCCAGCTCATAGAGTCTGCTTTTCCCAACCCAGTGTCTGTGCTGCATCTCATCCCAGACTACTGTCAAACCTCTGTCCTGCACCTAACTCATTCCCAGACTGCTGGCCCAGCCATTTCTGCTCTCCCTTCCTACTTCTTTTCTAGGCCTAATCTCTGGCACTGCCTATTTCCATTTTCCTCTGTTTCCTTGTTGCTCTCTCAAGTCCTAGTCTCCATCTTTTTTTCCCAACCAGTGGTCACCTTCTTCTGCCTCTCAGCCTCTGAGACCTGCCAGTTCCAGGCTTTACCCTGATCTGACAGACCACTGACAGCTTTCCTTCCCTGCAGCTCAATTTTATAACCTCATAAAGCCTTCTCCAAATCCAGCTGTTGCTCCATTTTGGCTCTTTCTCTGTCACATTCAAATCAAGCCACTTCCTCCTCCACCAGCACCTACTGGGAAAAATTAGAGCGCAAGCAGGACACCTAGTCTAATGCCTCTAGACCCAGCTCAAACCACAGCAGTCCTGAGATACTACTGCAGGAGAAGCATTGCCAATCACCATGCTCAAGTTTGCAAAACTGCGGTTTTCAGAGCTACTGAGCTCAAGCTCACATTTAGTAATCATGGGCAAACTGTTTTCAGAGCTCAATGCCTAAGTTTTTGATATGTTGTAATTAAAAAAAAAATTAAGAAGATATTAGAATGGATACTATAAAAGCAAATTCATGACAACTTTCACAATATGCAATGCTCTCAACCCTACCTACAGTTCAGGAGGAGTCCTTCCTATTAGAGGAAAATTAGTTGGAGTAATTTAAAGACCAGTGTTTCAAAATCCAGAAATAATTAATTAAAGTTCTCCCTAGAAAACTGCATAGGTATCCTTGAACCTCTGTGCAGAGCTTAGCTGTTGTGGTCTGAGTGGGTGTGTTATGACTATCTGGGACAGGATGGGAAAGCAGATACACGATCAAAATATCTCAAAATATTTTATTACAGTTCTGTGAAAAGTTTAAGGCTAAATTATAGGTAACACTGAGGTTTATGTGATGATTCTCTAGCTCATGAATCTCTCTTTTGAGACCTTGGCCAAATATGACAACCTTTCAAAGACCAATAATTTGGTTCACAAAATTCCCTTCTCAAGTAAAACCACAATGGTTTCACATGTACTTGCTCCTTCAAGATACCAGTGGTGGTTTTGATTGACAACAAAATACAACAATGATCCAACAAGTAAGATGGTTATTCAGTTGTTAAGAAAATGAAGCAACACTTCATAGTTTTGCTTCTCCAGAAATTGACAGAAATTTTCGGTGTATAATTAAGAAAAGTTAAATACAGCCCATTTGTAGGAAGAAAAGATTAAGAATAGGATTTATGAAGTTATTCTGTTGCCAAATGAGCAAATGCTTAGCTCTGGTTTTATTAGTAAAAACTACAGAATTTAATTTCTTTATCCAGTACAGTGAGTAAAGGCTCAGAGAAATTACATTTTAAATTAATGATTCAACCTTACAACATCACTTTGGGTTATTTGAAGTTTAGTAACCTCCTTCTACCCATTTTAAACATATATCAAAACACAGGTTTAATGATAAACTGTTTACATGTTGAAAGCTCCTTCTTGGCAGCTCTTCTGTTTTTGTCATCACCTGAATTAATTATGGTAGCTCAGAACATCTCTAGCAAACATGATGATATATCATAGATTATAAACTCATCTACTGAACTCTTAACCATGGTTGCAAAGTAGATTATTTTGTTTAAAGACAGCAGTTTAAAAATTTAGACATTTAATTTAATTATCCTCTCCCAGAAGTATAAGAAGAAATCAGAATCCTAGTGTGAATAGCAATATACTTGCATAAGAAAACTTACAGAAGCGTTTTCGCCTCAAACTCAATAATTTTG
The DNA here is from genome assembly GCF_020740725.1 of Corvus hawaiiensis. Taxonomy (NCBI): domain Eukaryota; kingdom Metazoa; phylum Chordata; class Aves; order Passeriformes; family Corvidae; genus Corvus; species Corvus hawaiiensis. The sequence goes on along the minus strand of NC_063238.1, from coordinate 933,732 downwards.
CTTATAATCACTAACTATGTTTTTGTTTTACAGAACCAGTATGATTTGGAAAAAGAATAAAATTGCTTTTAAAGTGCAAAAATAATTATGAACCACTTGAAATGTAATGTCTGTATTTTATTTCTCATCAGAATTCATTAGTGTGTAACATCAATAATTTAGCCCATCATTTGCCAACACTGACTTGGCTCAGTAGTTCAATCATGTAACCCTGTAAACTCACTTTCCATTAAAATGAATGTTGCTGACAAAGGATAACTAAAGAGATACTTCATTTATTAGCTAAAGAGATACTTCATTTATCAACATTTTTAAATTAGAAGTTTGGGACCACAGACACTTAGCTGGATAAATTATTCAAAGGGATCTTTGCATTAGGCCTAAAGATGTTTATAGAATCAAATACAATGTTATCCAGAATTATAACACCCTTTCATTTGTGTAACATGTAATTCACAGTATAATATTCCAGAAACCAACAGAGCCACCTGCAGAGAATCAAATGACCTACCAGTATGAAAACCCTGTCTGTCATGTGCAAAATTATCAAATGTGTAATATCCCATCTTTTGATTGACTCAATCAAGCATTTCACACAGAAAATTCCTTACAATAAATTCCTTGAAACAGGCAATATAATTTTCCCAAGTTGCATTTGAGGAATTAAATGCTTTACATTATTGTACTATGAGAACCTTCTTTAAATCCAGTAACTATCTTCTCCAAATGTATCCTTTAAAAATATTCAGGATTCCAATGTGATGCCTCAGCTTGTTGCTTCTCCGTCCTTATTCCTTTCTACCTATTCCTTCTTACCAGAGTACTGGGTTCATTTTCTAAACTTCAGTCCTTTCTTTTTTTTCATTTTTGTTATCATAATGCAACTTGGATGTAAACATTTGTTTCCTTTTTTTTTAATTACATAGATACCTGTGCCATGAGAGGACAAAGTTATGAATTAAATAAAACCCTCTCACGTTATGACTTTTGCTTATGCCTGGGAAGATAGCTCTGGAAACCAAATCCTTCCTAAGGATAAATGAGTAAACATCTGTCACAGGATTGACATAACATGACTGTCATCTGACTGTGTACTCTGGAGGGCTGCTGCTAGCTAGAAGGAACCAATTAAGGACAGAAGCAGAAAGCAAATAAAAATGTTACAATACCAGTTAGGTCAAGCCATCACATTGCTGTCCAATTCCCCTTACTTTTTTCTATCTACCTAAATCGAATGCATACAGTTTCTCTATAAAGTATCCCCATCCTTATTCTTTTCTCAAACTTTGTGCTGGAGAAACAAGAACCACTCTTCCTTTAAGTGATGTTCCATGTAAATTCTGTCACAGTCTTTGTGCTCACAGGCTGTTATAAGCGCATTTTTGTGATACTCCAGGCTGAGGACTGAGGGATCAAATTTAGATCCTTGCTTTCAAGTGTTCTCTTAAGAAGTGTTTTTTTCCAAAGTGAATGGGATAATCTTCTGAGCCCAAGCACTGTGGGAACTGAGCATGCATGTGGTAGCAGAGCAGAAATGTGGTTTTAAAACAAATTAAAAGATGCTACTATCAGCTGATTCAGGGATCTGAGGAGCTTTGCACAAAGAAACCTGTCCTTGAAATTTTTCTCTGTTTCATGAGGTGAGAATGGGTTGGAAAGAACTACACCTTAGAGAACTACTCATTTGCCAGGGATGATTTTGAAGAAAACGAAAACTGAAGAAGTTCTCTTCTGGTAGTGCTATCCTTGCTTGTATCCACAAGGATACACAGTCTGTATAGCATCAGCACTTAGCATCAGTTTTGCTGCATCCACTGGCACTGAGAGCTGAAGACCCAGGAAAAGAGTTTCTTTCTTGCACTTAGCTCCTCCAAAACTTTGATGGGTCACAGCAGTTTCATGAGTGGCGTTAACATGCCAGCTTGTCACAGCTGTTGTGGATGCCTCTGAAGCAACCTTTGCAGTTTTCTGTCCCTCCTGTATGGTGGGGCAACTCCTGTCTTGGACAGTAACGTCCTTGGGGACATGATGGAGAGAAACCAGAGCAAGCCACTCTGTGACTTTCCGCTTCCTGCAACACTCCTTAGCCTTGAGTAGTACAAGCTGTCTTTACGGCTGCTCAGTCCTACAGAGCATTTAATATCTATTTTCAGAGATTCTGAATGAATTTGTTTCTAGTTTAATGCAAAGCTTCCCTTTCTTGAGTTTCCATGTATGCTACAGGGACAACAGGAGAAGTATCTGACACTGTGGAAACTCAGAAGCATGACCTTGTGGTTTCAAGGAGGTGTTCTGAAATTTAGGAATACTTACTGAACATGGGGAATTATGGCAAAAAATATCTTCAGTCTGATCTCATCTGTCTGCTCTGGGATAGGAAAATGTATGGAAGAAATATTGCATGTGTTTATTCTGCCCTTATACTCTTCTCTCATCACCATCATTGCTGGGTGGGTTAGATGGACCACTGGCATGACTCCACATTGCAGTGTGTTTGTGATGCTGTTATGATTGCTGGTTTCTTAGGCAGTATAAACATTTTCCAAATCTATATTCACATTTTATTTCTCTTTATGATTATTCCTATGGGGGGTTTGCATACTTTTCTGGTTATCTTGTTGATTTACTGTATTTTCCCATATTTCAGATATTCTGCATCTGCACCAAAAGAGGGTTTGCAGCAGTTAATCCCTTCTCCCCTCAGGCAGCACATTAAATTATTTACTTCTTAGGAGCTCTTTTCTAAGTAACTTTAAACTGTAGTATATGAGAGAACAAGTTTGCACCACTAAATGAGAGTCATAACTGCATCTGTAACATATCTAGGAAGAAGCTGATTCTCCAGGAGTTCATTTTACAATACTTCCAAGTTACAATACTCATCAAACAATATTTTGCACATCTAAACTAAAATGCTTGAGGATAAGTCTTAGGGGAATTTGAGATTCACGTGCTCTTTGGGCAGTTACTATTTGACTGCGGGCATGATGTTTCAAGAAAAGAATTTACGTGGCCAAAGTTCATTCCTTGCTCTCATCCTTTTTTCCCCCTCCAGCAAATGAGTCTTTCTTGGTCTCCAAAAAGGAGTATTGTTATGAAATTAGTTTCATAAGGAAAAGAATTAAGCTACTCACCTGTTTTAAAGCTTTTCAATCTGGCTCAAATATCCTCATACCTTGCTATTCCTGCAAGACATTAGGTAGAACAGCTGACAAATGAAAAGTCAGTAAGCGCTACTAGGGACAGGGGGCCTGATTTTCAGAGTTTACTTGTTTTAAATCCATTAGTTTCATTACAATTACACCTAATTTAGGTCTGTGTGAAAATCAAGCATTAAGATTGGCTTTTATTTTAGTATTTATTTCTTATGATTTGAGAGCTATTAGTATATGATGCTGTCAAACTAATGGAGCAAATTGAAGATAAGTGACCATATTTAATGTCATTGTATGTTTAAAATGGGTTTTAGTTTCCAAATTTAAATTTTACTTTCATTGAAACACTAATAAAGCATAAGACTTCCATAAACTTAATTTATTTAGTACATTGTAAAATGTAGGCTTCTTTCTTTCTTTCTTACAAGTTGAACTTCTTTAGGGAAAGAATTGGAAATTTTTCCATAACCCAAGTCTTCATAAACACTTGATTGAAATGGCACCCAGAAAAAAATCAAGCACTTCCTCAGTAAAAGTTATGCTGAGAATCAAATTACTCCCACTGAAGTCTACAGCTTAATTTAAAAATTCATTTTACATGACTGTAATCCATTTATTTAAATCCTTAATGGAAATGAGATCAGAGGTAAAATGTACAGGTTGTTGTTGTTGTTGTCGTGGGGTTTTTTGGTTGTGTGGATTGGGGTTTTTTTACTTCAGGATTGACAGAACATATCCACAGCTCTCAGTTTTCAGCTAGTGGGAATCCACGTGCCTGCTCAAACTTGGCCTGACACACACATATCAGTATCATTTTTCCAATGAACCAGCACATAAAATTTTCCTTTAAGACAATGTAATCTTACACATTTTATTAAATCTATTTCGAAATCAAGTCAGTTTCATTAATAAACTATCACCTGATGATTAGTTTTCCCACTTGTAAACTATAGTTATTAAAAATTACATTCAGCTACACTTACAATATATGTTAATATCACTTTTATTTCATTACTAAAAGACAGTTCCAAATAAAATGTACTGATACTCCAGATTGCACTGGTGGTGGTTGTTTTAGTTATTAAAAAACACAAACTGAATTGTCGAACTACACTCAATTGCAGAGCATTTTTAGAAATTAGAACACCAAAAATAGAGGCACTGATTCCAACATTAGCTTCTTTACTGAGTGTAAAACAAAAAAAATCTTGGAAAAACTGATCAGTAAGTCAATGAAATAATCTTGCCACTGCCTTCCTTTTCTGTCACTTTTCTTAGGAGTTTTATCCATTTAGACATTTCACCCCAAATCTAATGATTCCTGCATTTGGCCACAGCACCACCACAACTTGTGCCTTTCTCAGGGATAGTGGCCCAGGGTATTTATTTCCAATTCATATTTAGGTGTCTCTCCCCACATTCACATGTATAATACACATTCTCCCATTTTTATACCCTTGAGAGCATCTCTCTAGTGGGCTGCACTGCTGCACCTGGTACCCAGGTTACCCATACATGTTGAATGGGAAACACACACAAACAATTAATTCTGTATTAGACTATAGAGAAGGGGCCCAGGAAAGCCCATCCATGTGCTCGTTGATCTCAGGATCTGGAAAAATTCTCTGGCTCTGGTTTGTTTATCGGGATTATTGTTGCTGATGTTTGCCAAAACACCTTTTTAGGCTTTATATTGTCACAGGAAAGGGAACAAAAGAATCCTTCAGAGTATGCACACAATGTGTATACATGTTGTGGTTTTCTCCCTGTGAATTTGAATTCTTGCTGACTACCAGCTGCCCCTTTGGAAAATGAGTGAGAGGAAACCACGTAAGGATTATTCTGAGGAAAAACAAGATATGATGAAGGAAGGAGTGAAATAAGCCCTTGCAAAGCAACTGTCTAGTGCATAGCATGCCTTGTACAGAAAGAAGGCTATTGCCAGGCTTTTTTCAGTTGTTGCAGTTCTTGTGTCAGACATCCATTCATATTAAAATATATTTTAAATGCCTATGAAATCCATTAGTAGCTGGACTACTTTTCCAATTATATGCTTATTTTTTGTTTTGAATCATGTAAGAGTCAATGCAGGAGGTACTCATTTAAACATCTGCACTCTTTTGTGGTTGCTTTGTCTGTGTATCAACCTGGTCACCTTTGGCTGCTCAAGAGAAATAATCTTAAGAAGAGTGGTAGATATGTCCTGCTCAGTCTGGTGTCTAGCCTCAGAAGAGGACACCAGCTGCAGCAATCTGTGCAGTGCTTAGTGTGTGGTCTTTCTTTGTACAGCCAGGTTCTAGAGAGGAACAGGATAGAAATGTACACCTATTTAGCATTTCATATTGATTGACTTGAAATACCTCCCTGCTCAACCCACAGAATGTATATTTGTGCTTCTGAGCCTGCCTCTATATAGAATCTCTAGATGCTGAAGTCCAGTTCTCTAAACCATACCATTAAGCTCAGAACTTAATATTTAGCTGTTTTGATAGTTAAAAAAAAAAAGAGGAGGCACATAAGGGGCCTTTGTGAACTCACCTTTGTGGCTGCCTGATAAGCCAAACTATTCTGAATGTTTTTCCAATCCTTGGAATTTTTTTTGCATTTTTAACAACACAAGACTTGTCTAAATAAGGTCAGTCCTCACAGAGACTGACAACTTGGTTTAGCTTTTGAACATTAAAATGTAAGTGCATAAGCAACAAGAAATAAAGAGCAGATAATGGTAACACAAAAATTACCTTGAGAAAAGCCAGTTTTGCATTCCCTTACTTCAGTGTAGAAAGTATAGATGTTTTCCAAAACAAATCCATTTTCTTTGAGGTAACAGCAGCGTTGGGCTGCCTTGGTGTGATGTAGTGAAGATTTATCCATTCAAGCTTCTTCTGAGAAGCTGGGAAGGAATCAGAGACATAACAAGTGGCCTTGGACCTGGAAATTTCCTCTGAGGAGGTCTCCCTGTAATTTCCTTACAGCGGAGTCTTTTTCTCATGGAAATAATCTCTTACATGGTAAGGCAGGCCTAGCTGGGAGTGGTGGACAAACAAACGTGACTTTTAGAGCTGGCTCTTAGGTGC